>NW_019416383.1:1591559-1631377 GCF_000390285.2 Anoplophora glabripennis | reverse complement strand
TGCTTATTAATGTTAATAAAGGGTTAATAAATAGAGTGAGATATAAGATACAAAATTCACTTTCTTGTGTCTTATATCTCACCGATACTCACTCGATGTATGTAGTTGAGACATCAAAAATAGCTGGATCGTTTATCGGTTGACTCACATATGGCATAACTATATATGGTGATTCTGATGACGAATGATCCTAGCTGCTTGCGGGTATATATGGTTCACTGCTGGTAGGGACATTAGTTTGCAGAGAAGTTGTTTTCCGCAGTATCATTAATTATTAAGTAGTCTAGAAAATATTAAAATTCTGAGAAATAAGTTAAATTTTCAGAAAATTGGTTTTATTTTATGAAAACTATAAATATTTGAACTTTCGCATTATGTTTTCATTTTTTATCTTGAATATTCGATGGCACTTAAAAAAATGTTAGAATGCAATTTCAGCCACATCAAGATTGAAACAGTCTGATTAAATTTTACCTGGCAATATTTACTTCTGGTTTATCGAACTAGCCTCCGAATTTAATCGTGGATGTTTAATTTAGCATTAATTCGCCATTTTTTATTCCTGTTTACTGATTTGTACAAACTATAGCCTCTGGCCGAATACCTCATCAATCAGTGCATCCTACAAAAATGTTTGGTTTATCAAGAAATAGTCTGGCCCAATGTTCAATTTTTTTTAACTTTGTTTTAGCGTGTCAAGTTTATGCAACTGTTGATCTGTAAACAACAGAACTCATGAGTTACTGGGTATGACTTTTGTAAATGTATACCTATTTCTTTCTTTTTACTATATCTTAAATATTAGTTTTTTATTTTTGTCTGTTTGGCTGCTCTTTAAATTCTTTTTAACGTTTCATTTTTTTTTCAGTTGTATATTATTTTTATTTATTTTATTATTATTTTGTTTTTTATACTGGTATTTGTAGCCTGTAATCGAAAAATTATTTAATAGGACAATATGATTTCTATATTTTCCAAAGAAGAGTGAAGTTCTGTAAAATAAATGCGATGTGTACAAGGTGAAATATAAAAGGGACACACTCTTGTCGTGGAATATGAATATCCGCAGGCATTTCGGGACCCCACGTTGAACGCCATGTCGTGGAATATCATTAGATGTATCCCTCGGCAGTATATTAAGGTAGTCTTGTATCTCCATACCCCTGTTACTGAGTTGCGCGACAGTACCTGTTAGTCAACTTGGAACAATGGACACGCTCTAATATTTGTACCTAAAACGCACCTAAGCACATCGAAATGTTTTCGTGTGAGGCTCTCAACTGGACCTCCTTTTTTCGCATTTGGTACTTTTTGCTTATTCGTACTGGTGAGTTTAATACTCTGGTGACATTTTGTCACTGTCTGTTGACTCGACTGGAGCACTTATTGTTTTTGAGTACCTGATTTGAAAGCTTTAGGAGCTTGTAGCGTGAGACTTAGAGTGCATGGTATGGGAGCTTTAGGAACTTCTGTTTGTGAAGCCTCCCTGGAAGCTTGTATCGCTCAAGATCTTCGTCGCAGGCTCAAAAACTCCGGCAGATATGAGCATCGAGAGCTTTGGGGGCATAGAGCTCGATAAATTTTTGTGAGAAAAGTTTAATCCAGTTTTTGAACTTATAAAATTTGTGATATAACTTTTTTGCCAATTTACAATAAATGGAAGCAATAAGTAATGCAAAATCAAAAATTTGGAACGTGCATGTAGAGTACGCGGGTTGACTTTCGAACACAGTCCTGGCTGGGTCCGCAAAGGTTCTGCAATGGTGTCCGCGTTGAAACTGAGAAACTGGCCTCATTGAAAAACACCCTGGGTGTAACTTCGAGGAATTATTGTACTGAAAATTATTTCATTTAATGGTGACCATGAGATCCGAATTTCATAAAATTTTAAATTATTTTATTTTCCGAAAATCCGGAACTGTGATGGTCGGTAGTGTACTCCACTAGCAACAACCTGTTACAGCTAATAGTGCTTGTCGGCAATTGGGGCATTGAAAAAATTTCTAAACATGCTTAAAACTTTGTTTTCTCGCTCTGCGCCCCGTATGAAAAAATTACTCTTTCCCGATTTTACTAGCAGTAATTATACGATCACAGGAAAATCTACGGTAATATTTTTTACCGGAAAATATTTAAGATTTTAGTATTCGGTGGTTTTGTCAGACCTACTATAAAATCCAGTCCAATAAATAACTATTTCTGATGTTGCTGCTTGTCAATTCAGTCGCTAGCCTGTATTTTTCTTACTCAATTTTTAGTATCGAGAAGTTGTGTGTAAACATTTGTGGATCCCAACTTAATTTTCAGAGTTCTTATTCTGTTCTTCGATCATACTTCTTTCGTCACATTCGACGTGTAACTGACAGGGATAGTCTACCTTTTCAAATTTGTTTCAACTTCAGAATCATAATATTACGTTGGGTAACATCGTTGGAAACTTACGCTCTTGTGAGGATTTAAAATTAACTTCATATGCAATAAAAACACTAGATACTGTACTCATTATGATATTTAATTAAACACCTTGAAAATTTTGTCATGTATGATACTTACATAATTAAAAAAATGTAATTTTAGAAATGGAAAATATTTGTTAATTAATTAATTGTTACATCCTTTAAAACGACAGTTCATTATCTGCCAAAAGCGCCCTTTCAGTGATACTCTGTAGGTATTAGTAGATGATTATGTTGTTTTTTCCTTTTCATAATGTTAATTAGCTATAAATATTTATATTTAAAGCATGCCTAAATTACTAAACTAATTTAACTGATACTGTAGTATTATTATGTCTAAAACACCCTCTATATATCTATTAACTTTATCCATTTCCTTCCTTAATCCTTGATGTAAAACTCCCACAATATATCTTGTATCAATATTTGGGTTAAACTGTTGTAAGTTTAATATTCAAAACTCAGTTGACAGATGACCTAGTTCATAGCAAAGCAATTAAAAGTATATGAGCAAAATATGATCAGCATGGGTTTTATAAGCTACGCTATTGTCAGTATAAAGAAGGCATATACCTTAAAGGTTTTTATTTGTTTTTTCTTTGTTCTTTTTGTGAAAAGTACTATTTGTGTTCAATCGATACATTTGAAATGATTTTCTATTTTTTCTATTTTAATAAGGAGACCGCTTTAAACCCATAAAGTTCAGAAAAAGGTTAGCTCGTCTGTTGTGGTGTATCTTTGTCATTGAGGCGATTTTAGGAACAAGAAAAGAAATATTTTCTACGTAGTATATAGGGTGTTTCCTAAGTACGGTCTGTAACTTCAGGACACAATTTCTTATGGTATTTAAAGAAAAAAGTTCCTATAAAAATGTGGCCGGAAACGCTTAGATTCCGAGGCACAGGTTGTTAAAAATTTTAAAGAATATACAGGGTTGTGATTTAATAATGGATACATTCAATAAAAGAGTGTGTAATTTTTTTTAGGAAAAATCCTCGGACACATCGATTTAGTTTTTAGATTGCGAATATTTTGACATAAAATGTAGATATACAGGGTGCCTCAAAAAAGCATGGCAGAAATTTTAAATGGAACCCCCTATATATTTTTGCATTTTCGGATTTTCCGAAAAATTCTGGACATGTTTTGTGTATAATGTCCTATACCTATCTTCAACTGTTCACGAAATATTTACACTGTTTGTGAATATTTGACATTAGTCTTCACATTGTGTCAATTACTTAAAAGTTTGAACTGTATTGTTAATTGGAATTTACAATGCGTTTAGCTGAGACTCAGAGAATCGAAATATTAATTATGCTTGGCTGTGGTGAGAAAACTAGAACACACAACGAAGTTCGAATAATGTTCAACAATAAATGTCCGAACAGAGAACCTGTAAGTCAGTCTACAATCAGTAGAATTGAGGCTAAGTGGAGAGAGACTGGAACTGTTAAGGATCTTGGCAAACCTGGTAGGCCCGGCGTTCCTAATGACAAAAAACTGGATATCCTTTGCCAGACCATGACCGAAAGAACTGATAATAACCCTAGACTAGTAAAACAGATATGCTTTTCAGACGAGGCAACGTTTTGTTTGAATGGAGAAGTAAATAGGCAAACTTTTAGGTATTGGGCACCATCAGCAAATCCACACTGGTTTACGGAAAGTCATTCTCAGTATAATGAAAAGGTGAATGTATGGGCAGGGATTATTAATAACAGAGTAATAGGACCATACTTCTTTGAAGGATCTTTGACGGGAGAACGTTATCATGACTTTTTAGTAAACGACTTGATTCCAGCACTGGCGACACTGTATCCTGATGAAAATATGCCAGACATGCCAAACCAAGCGTTATGGTTTCAACAGGACGGGGCACCGCCCCATTATGCTGCGATTGTTAGAAGATTCCTAGATGATGTTTTCCCAAACCGGTGGATAGGCAGACGTGGATCAATAGAGTGGCCACCTAGGTCACCCGACCTTAATCCACTGGACTACTTTCTTTGGGGTTATGTCAAAAATNCTGTATTGTTAATTGAAATTTACAATGCGTTTAACTGAGACTCAGAGAATCGAAATATTAATTATGCTTGGCTGTGGTGAGAAAACTAGAACACACAACGAAGTTCGAATAATGTTCAACAATAAATATCCGAACAGAGAACCTGTAAGTCAGTCTACAATCAGTAGAATTGAGGCTAAGTGGAGAGAGACTGGAACTGTTAAGGATCTTGGCAAACCTGGTAGGCCCGGCGTTCCTAATGACAAAAAACTGGATATCCTGGTTTCATTAAACGAAAATCCTAACCTCTCAAGTACTCAGCTCGCTTTAGATAATACAGTTCATAGATCGACTGCAACAAAATTTTTAAAGAAGGAAAAGTGGCACCCTTATAAAATTCAATTACTTCAAGAGCTACTTGAAGATGATCCAGATCGCAGAAACGAATTTTGCCAGACCATGACCGAAAGAACTGATAATAACCCTAGACTAGTAAAACAGATATGCTTTTCAGACGAGGCAACGTTTTGTTTGAATGGAGAAGTAAATAGGCAAAATTTTAGGTACTGGGCACCAGCAAATCCACACTGGTTTACGGAAAGTCATTCTCAGTATAATGAAAAGGTGAATGTATGGGCAGGGATTATTAATAACAGAGTAATAGGACCATACTCCTTTGAAGGATCTTTGACGGGAGAACGTTTTCATGACTTTTTAGTAAACGACTTGATTCCAGCACTGGCGACACTGTATCCTGATGAAAATATGCCAGACATGCCAAACCAAGCGTTATGGTTTCAACAGGACGGGGCACCGCCCCATTATGCTGCGATTGTTAGAAGATTCCTAGATGATGTTTTCCCAAACCGGTGGATAGGCAGACGTGGATCAATAGAGTGGCCACCTAGGTCACCCGACGTTATGTCAAAAATGAAGTGTACAAAGATAAGCCACGCACGCTTGATATCCTCAAAGATCGTATTCATAACGTAATTAGGAATATTTCTCCAGAAACTGTTGAAAATGTACAGCAAGAATTTATCTATCGTTTGGGGTACTGCAGAGCTGTTAATGGCGGCTACTTCCAGCATTTAATAAAATAAACTTCCAGAATGTACATCAATTTATTTACAATAAAGTGTTATTATTTAAACGTAAATATTTCGTGAACAGTTGAAGATAGGTGTAGGACATTATGCACAAAACATGTCCAGAATTTTTTGGAAAATCCAAAAATGCAAAAATATATAGGGGGTTCCATTTAAGAAAAAAAAAATTTCTGCCACGCTTTTTTGAGGCACCCTGTATATCTACATTTTATGTCAAAATATTCGCAATCTAAAAACAAAATCGACGTGTCTGAGGATTTTTCCTAAAAAAAATTACACACTCTTTTATTGAATTTATCCGTTACTAAATCACAACCCTGTATATTAAAATTTGAAATAAATTTGGAACAGTCAATGTTAGGTTCTTAAAATTCGGCAGTTATTGTACGTTGGTAAAGAGCTGCCCAAATTGTTGCTTTTCATTATAAAGCTCTACCTTATCCTCATTATTTTACCCTATTTTAGGGAATATTTTAGAGTTTTGCTAGAAAATTACCTAGTAAATTGGTTTTTGGGTTCCAGATTCAAATTCAGCATCAAAAAATACACAAGACCTATGTACTCACGTCTCTGGTACGGAAGTTTTTTTGGGGCTATGTGGGCGAGATATAAAATATTGCTTGATTTGATTTGAATTTTAATACTTTTCAAAATTAACTAAAATTAAGTAATCCAATAACATATATTAATTTGCTGAGATATGGTGAATATTCTCCTTGCTTGTTTGTTTGCTTACCAGCACGAGAAAAAGATAAAGTGTTAGGAATACAGTAACATGTTATTTTTTTAAGTGTCACAGACTTTTTCTATATCAACGTCTAATTGTTGATGCAGCTCACTTTTTCCAAATAAATTTTGTTTTCTCTTGGTAGCTTAAAAAGTCGGGAAGGATCTCATATTTGTTTCATCGCATATTATTTAGTCTGTACAATAAAATCGAATAAATTTATGTAGTGCAAGATAAAATGTAATACTTTCATGACGGTGTAAAAATAAACAAAAATGAAATATTTAATTCCTATTTATTTTCAGAAAATAAATATTATTTCTAATAATATCCCGCTTCAGCAAAGTCAAAGGGGTTATTTACTAACATCTGAGGTTTTTAACGCTGGCAAGATAGCGACGAGAGTCTCTCTTTTCCTCGGTTCACATTATCACCAACTACTGTACAATCATCTTTTCAGTATTCATTCGTTTTGTAATTTTATTGTTCCATGCTCGAATGGGTCCCAAGAGATGTGTTTCATAAAGAATTCAAGCATATGTGTTCTCTGCTAAATTAAACAAAATTTCATTTTACTTTTTTGCCTTTATCGCTTTTTGGCAGTGATTACAAAGTACAAGTAATCTTGTACTAAACCTCTGGAAGTAATGTAGAAATAAAATATTCCAAATTTCTGCACGTATTTTAATAATGAAACAAGTAAGTTATGTTTGCTTTTTAATATCAATTCAAAATACAGGGCAGGCATTAAGGCGACGATAGATTGGTATCGAATAAATTGATCGATGCGAAGCTTCAGTTCAGACATGTACATGTTATTATACAATTACGCGGATAGTGGGATTACTAACATGTAAAATAGTGATGCTTCAGTACCATTAGTTAAAAAATCATCTATTAAAAACTTAGATTATTCTAGATATGCGCCTGTGCCCTCGGTAAATGTTGAAAGGTCATTTTCGTTTTTGAAATGGGTATTTACCGATCGCCGGAAAGGATTAACTCCGGAGCACTTAGGACAACTGTTGATTTTTATCTGCAATCGCTTTCCTTATGAATGAGAAATTTATTATTTCGTTAGCTTTTGCTGCTTTAACTTATTATTAGATACGTAGGTACTATACCTAGATATATATTTTATGGTAAACATGTGAAGCCTTTAGTGTAGAAAAATATACACTGTCCCTTTTTGTTTCATACTATTTTGCAAATACATACATATTGTTATGTTTTTGATATGTGTGTGAATGTGAATGAATTGAATTTTATTTTTATTTTATTTTACTTTGCCCAGACGCCAATAAGATCTAGTCTTATAAATTATTTCAGTTAAAGCTTGCTCTTTCTCAGGGTGTCTATTTTTTTATATATACGAAATGAAAAATACTATTTAACATAAAATGAACAAAATATATTGCATATATAATTTTGCAGACAATTGACAAGTTGTATTCTTACTTATTATCCGAAATCTACTTTATCCTATACTAATTTAGAAGGTGAAATTTTGATATTTAGTCGACTTTGATATTTTTTAAACAGAATTTTTATAGCTATAAGTTTGACTGTTATATACGAATTCGTATGATGAAAATTTTTTTAAATTGGCCAATTTGTATAATTATGTGACTCACGTATCACTTGAGTGTATGTCTGGTTTCGGATATGTCATCCAGATGTAGTGAACCTCGTCCTGGTCGATGTTGGGTTATGTATGATCTGGATCAACGAACTGATACCATGTACTTGATATTCCAATGGCTGATTGGGTTTGCACTTGCCTGTCGTATTTTCTCACAGCACTTCACTAGCTTTAATTGAAAATATATACCTTGCACTTTTGTTTAAATGACACTTATTCCCATCATATAAATCTCAGTGAATATTTGGACTGTTGAGAAATTTTTGACTGCTGGAATATTTCCACTTTTGACAGTTGTCAAAATACTGCTTGCTGTCGTTTACGTTTGAAAACTGGTAACTACATATACAATTATTTATTTAATTTTGACTGGCTTTTGTTTATTTCAGGAGTGACTGAACGATGAATGACTGGCTACTAGAAGCACTGTAACAGTTTTTATAAATTGATAACAAATGAGGTTGCTGTTATAGCAACATTAGTTTGAAGCTTTATAAAAATTTTACACCGGAATTATGCCTTTATGTATGTCTTTTGCAGCATGACACTGATATATTCGGATTCTACATAATTTTCTGCAAATTTACATACCCAAATTTTTATATTACGTTGATTTTTAAAGTGTCTACAAAATGTTGCTAATTTATTGAAATTTAAGCAAATTATACTATTTAGCTTAATTCTACATATATCACTAGTATTGTTCCACAACATTCATATTAAGTTAACACTATTTTGAACAGTTTTATCTTGTATGATGAATTGACTAATGACTAAAATGTTTTCAGAGGCATCGTTTCTTGACAACTAGTAATGTTTTTACAATAAATGGAATGTAAATTGGGATTTAAATACAGTCTTACATGAATAGAAGGTCTTTTTAACACAACACAGGTCATTTTACATCTGATAAATATCATTTACACAATAAATTTTACACAATGTTGAGTTATGGGTTTGACATTTCGAAAATCGCTATATGAAGTTATCTAAAGAACTTTAATTTTAATTCCACTCATAAATATAGACTAAAGGTATGATGAACTTTAATTGTAGTCTTAGTTTATTGCATGGATTTAATTTATAAGTACAACTCTACTTTGTTCTACGATAAATCTACCTGTCAAAATCTAAATTTTTTAAATTTTCCCAAACCAATGCTCCTATATGATGAATATCTTTACAAAGTTGTACTAGGTTATACATTTTAACTTTCTAGTATGTATTATAGCTTTCATTAAACTATTTAATTTAAAATTTTGCATTATTTAATTTATTTTGACAGATTTATGTTGTCATGTAACGATTTTGCTTTTATGTACTAAAACTTATTCTATACGTTAATTTGTATCCTTCATTTTCTCATATATAGTATAACACATCCCTATTGTCAGAGTTTTCTATTTTGTATGTCATAATTTTCAAAATTTTATTGTAATATGTATTTGTGTATCGTTAGCGGCTTTTAATATCATAACAATATATATTTTTGTAATGTAAAGAGTGCAGTTATCAGAAAGCAACGGTTACGTCACTTTTTGGTTTAGATCTCTAATAAATTATTCATTAATTTCTGCTTAAATCATCAGCAGCCGAAATAGGCATTTTTGAAATTTTTGTATATTTTTGTAATTTATAGACTTCAGAATTTGGCGTATTCGATCTGTTTCTTACCAAATTTGCTTTGACTACTAGCACTAGTTTCTCTGTCGAGTTTATTGTAAACAAAATACACCCTGTACATAATAAAATATACTTTCAGTGCAACAAGACATAAAATATCCTGATTTAAATTTAGTAGCCGCATTCTGGCTGCAAATTTATGTAATATATGGCCTTGAAACTTATAAATTTATATAAAGGAAATAAAATCGCGGTTCTGTTTAATAAATAGTTAGTGCCAGGAAAATATTATCCACATTTCAACAATTGGAATGATGAAATGGAATATTTGTTAGTGTAAGTCAACACGTTTTAAAAATATTATTATACTTATTAATTGCTTGTATTTTGATATTTTTACACAAACACTGTCATTCCTTCTACACAGAGTGGCACATTTGCTGCCATTGCTTGTCTTGGCCCGATTTGTATCAACAATCTGTAATGGTTTATTTCATTATCAAAAATTGTAAAAATATTTCAAGTGGCAAAAGATTGATTATTACCAAAATAACATCTAAAAAATATCTGATGAAGAATTTTTGATATACCGTAAATTTTCAATGAACGTTAGAATTTTTATATGTAGCTCTCCAGCATATTTGAAGATATTGTCGTAGGAATGGATACGAGCTTCAGATTTCGCCCATGTTTTGAATCTACTAACGAACCACGCAAACCATATATTTTTCACGCCAAAGCACTAAAGGCACAGCAGGCCCAAGCAGCGGTCCAACCAGGACAAGAACGTTTATATAAAATTAATATAAAAATTCGCGGATGTTTCGAAAACATGCACGAAACTCCCTAACCGCGACGAACGATCTTCCGCAACATGCAAGACGTTCAACATATTGTACAAAGACACCCAGACATCTACCGCACCTATCAAATGGCTTCAAGCCATTTCAAGAAAATCGCCGACCTTCCGAAAATTTTCACCCATCTTTTGAATTTCCTAACGTTTAGCCACTCCCGGAACAGTGGACAATAACCGCGTCCTGCGCCGCAGCTTCCCTACAACAGCCGACGATAAACGGAAGAAATCAAATTTTCGCCTCCCTCTTGAATTTTTGATCCCAGATCGCCAACCACGGCCGAGCGACCGAGACAAGGTGTCCCTGGACCCAACCACGCCGCAGTCATTCAACCGAGATTTGCCCTACCGGCGATCGAACACGAACAGGCGGCAAATGCAGTTCCTCAGCCAGGACACCGTGCCTGGTGAGCTTCGAGTCTAATTCTACAATACCGCAACATGGCGCCCAACGTGGAGCTATGTCGTCACATGAAACCGAAGCCACGGCTAGCGTTCCGCGACGTGGCGCCCAACGTGGGGCTATGTCGCCATATAAAACAAGTGCCGACGTTCCGCGACAATATCATTCCTCTATTTCACCTACTAGTAACGCATTATCCAAACTCTCGAAAATGAAGCACAGTTTTTAGGCAAAATATTCACGAAAAGTCTGCAAACACTTCTATGGTTTCCGGCTTTAAATTCAATTAAATTAAATGTTTATCCTTTCACATAAACACACCGATTTATGTGTTAAATCCATATTATTTATATTTCGAGTCAAAATTTCGCATCAATCTTTCTATAAACTTTCACGAACTAATACGAAACCGCATCTTTGAAGTTCTAGTATTTTTAATAACAAGTTTATATTTTCAATATGCTAAATGTCTTTGCATAGAAGTAAACATATAATTGTTAATTATTTTTATCGACAAATTTTATTACAGTAACAGAAATATTACTGAGTTTTGTGTTCACTATTTAATAATATTAAGGGAAAACTTTGAGGATTCATAGAGATTTAACAATTGATACAATTTTAAAATGCTGCAAATTTTTCGCTTTTTTCCAATAATTCGAATGGAGCTTATATCAAGAAAACCTTTTCATGGGATCTATGAAGACATGACAGCCACTATGACATCAAAAGTCTTTTATTTTCCATAAAAAAACCTTATTCTAAACATTCGAATTATGAATGGTAGTATACTTCAAATTTAAAACGATGAAATGTTGCGAGACATTAATAATAATAATAATTCATTACTGTTATTAGTAGTAATAATGTATCATGCCGCAGTAATGGATTATTCGTTCTCGTGCCGTCCATAGGGGACTCTAATCGCGTTTTACAACAATGCAATCAACTCCAAACAAAAGAAAATAGCGAAGCACTATTAAATATTTACAATGCACTAATGAACACGTACTACAACACAAAAAGCCTTCTTTGTCAGTGTCACAAGACCGAGTTTTGTTAGAACAAAGGCTGCACAATAGAGTTACTCCTCCGAAAAATTTTATGTGTCTATGCTAAAATAACTACATAAATTCAAAACTAAAATAACTTCATATACAGGGTGTCCCAGCACTTGATACAAAAAAGTCAAGTTTAAATAGATGAGGTCAAAATAATATCAGTTCTCATATAATTTTTTTCCATACGGGCCTTCGTTAACAAGTTACGGGCCCTCAAAGGTGAAAATTGAAATGTTATTTTTATTTACAGTCTCTAACTATTAACTTCAGCATGATGCAAAATTGGTGGTCGATAACACATGCGTATAGCTTGTTTTTTATGATGTAAGTGAAACTTCATTATGCCCAGAACGCCAGGAATGTACTATGCCCAATGGTTAACAACCCAGAATTTTAGCATAGATGACGATCGCAATCTATCTGTATCAAAAATAAGTTCCCTGAAGAATTTGCCAACGATAATATCCTATAGGTTCAACTTGGTAAAATTAACATTTTGGGAAATATTTGTGATTTTATGTCACAATGTACATCGAGTGGCGCCTCCACCATTTTTAGTTTTTAATTTTTATTGGGCATAATTACTATGTTAGAACCCTAGGTACATATTTTTAAAATAAGGGTCTAGAAAATTTTCCCGTCTACTAATGTCATTTTCACTAAAAATTTGACAAACACCACACTACACATTATACAAAATAGGAAAACAAAATAAGAATAAGTTAAAGGAAGTTAAACAATAATTTAAAAGATAGAAAACTATCAAAATACATTTTCAATATGGGCACTTTCCACCTCCACACACTTCCTAAGTCTACGAATGTTATTTGCTTGTACACGAAAAAGCATTTCTGGGGTATGTTTAATATTATCTCAATGAAAATTAATTCTTTGTAGCAATTCATCCCATGGCTGTACTGGGGTTTCGTACACTAAACTTTTCAGGTATCCCGACAGGAAGAGGCCCATCGGGTTAAAGTCTGTAGAACGTAGTGGCCACGAAATTGGTCATTCTCTTCCAATCAATTTATTATTAAAGACATATTACCCCAGAAATGCTTTTTCGTGTTCGAGCAAATAACATTCGTAGACTTAGGAAGTGTGTGGAGGTGGAAGGCGCTGATACTGAAAATGTATTTTGATAGTTTTCTTTCTTTTAAATTATTTTTTCCTTTAACTTATTCATGTTTTATTTTCTATTTTGTGTTATGTGTATAGTGTGTTTGCGAAATTTTGTTAGTGAGAATTACATTAGCAGACAGTAAGATTTTCTTGGCTCTTATTTTAAAAATATGTACGGTTCTAACATAGTATGTCCAATTAAAACTTAAGAACCAAAAATGGTGGAGGCGCCGCTCGATGTGCACTGTGACATAAAATCAACATAATTTTACCGAGTTGAACAAAGACGGTATTATCGTTGGAAAATTTTTCAGAGAACTTATTTTTGATACTGGCAGATCCCGATCGTCATCTATGCAAAAGTTCTGGGTTGTTAACCATTGGACATAGTCCTTCCTTGGCATTCTGGACATAATGAAGTTTCACTTATAACATCAAAAACAAGCTGTACGCATGTATTATCGATCACCAAATTTGCATCATGCTGAAGTTAATAGTTTAACGACTGTAATTAAAAATAACTTTTTAATTTTCACATTTGAGGGCCCGTAACTTATTAACGAAGGCCCGTATAAAAAAATGTATACTTATGAAGAATTGATATTATTTTGACCTCATCTAGTTGTACTCGTCTTTTTTGTATCAAGTACTGGGACACCCTGTATAAATAACCGTCAATTTATAAAATGTTATTTTTGACTTTGTAGTGGCAGTTATTCATGTAATGATAGTAATATCTCTCATGAAAAGTGCAGATATCCAGACATTTAAATCAAAGCGTTGTAGATATCAGCCTTCGACAACATCATGTAGATTCCGATCAACCCAAACTTGCCTGTTAAATATAAGTTATAGTTCACTTAACCTTTAACACTAGAATTAAATTTGTTTCTACAAACAATTAAAGACAAGCAAGAGAAGAATATTTTTCAGTCTTGCTCAATATTATTACTTGCGAAAGTTTGGTATGTCCTTCAAAATGATCTCTAATGGTTATCTTTAATAATCTCTTTGAAATTTGCAGGTCTTAGGAGAATTTGCACTATGACAATAAAATATAAAACAAACGAATTTCATATTAATTTAAGTTAGATGTTTGCACAATATTAGAGACCCCTTTTTCAAAAACAAAAAGTGTCTAGAGAAATGAGACACATGAGTAGTTTGCTTTAAAGAGAGGTACTGAAGACTTTATGTTGGTGGGAAATTCATGAGACACCTTTTTCAACTATAACTAAGATAGGATGAAACTTCCTACTATCATTACAACGTCCGTTTTGGTATGTTTAACTCCCGGCATCTATTAGATAAAGGTTAAGTTAAAATTAAGCTAAGTACTTTCTATGGTACCAAATACTTATACCAAATATTTTATAAATACAAAATGACAATATATTTTTATATTACAGGTGATTTCTATTTTTTAAATTCCTCTTAATTTAGTTAAGAGATGTTTCGTATACTATCTTTCTTATCGCCTGTTTCTAAGATCCATTTGTTAATAGTAGAATATCCTGTAATATCCACGGGAAAGCTGTCGCAACATACACCATCTGCTGCGACGAAGTCAATTAGGAAATAATAATGTCACTGGGTAACACACGTATAAAGGTATCCAGGGGAGAAGATGGGAGTTAACAGTTTGATAATAAAGGACACCCACACTCCAGAGTGAAGAGCCAATTTATCGTTTAAATCGATTGCGTGATACTCGTCAACGTTTAAGCTTTGCATCAGGGGGATTGGGGTAATTACAAAAAAAACATAACAAATATATAAAAAAAAAGTGTTGAAAAAACTTTCAGATATAAAATTGATGTAAAAAAACATGTGTCAGCAGATTCAAAAGTTAGGCAAAAAATTTTGCAACCCACTAAGGTGAGGAATTGTATCTATTAAAACAATTACCATTACTTCACAGTACATCAGATGTTCCAATTTGTAGAAACGTTCGTAAATTTCTACCTCTCCAATTTTAACTTTATTGCAATAGTCACCTTTAATAAAACGTAATTGCTTCTGTGAAGATTGAGGGTAATTCAACTACCGCATGCAAGATTAACCTCGAACTGCGAACTAATTTTAATGTTCCCTCACTTCAACGAACTTCTGCACTGAGATTTCAAAATTATCATGTTCAAAACAGGTGATCGTTTTGAGATATGCATATAATATAAATCAGCTTTAGTAGAGTAGATAGGTCCGCAAATTATTTAAATATATGCAAATATTTAATCAAGTTCTAAAGTTTCATAGAATCTGTTGTTCAGAGTTACTTTTTCCCTAACCGTAAATATTTTCCCTAACCATATTACATGCATTATACATATACAGGATGATTCACAAGTTATTCAAAAGAATTTGGGAATAGATGCATCATGAAAAATGGAGTCAAAATCTTCATAGTTTTCGAGAAAAAAATTAATGAAGTTGTAGTATTTTCAACCCTTACATAGCTGGGCTACTGTAGTCTCGAGCGTCATTGGCGTTGTGCGCTGTGCGCAATGCTCTCTCTCCACATGGTCCCAGGCGATTCCGAATACTGAAATCCGACTTTAGTAGGTACTATCATTTTTGCGATAAACGTAAACGTAAACTAATGTTTACATTAGTTTTTTAATTGTCAAAAGTGGCTCACTCGGAGTTAATGGATATCGTTTTAATTTATGGTCAAGCAAGACAACATTTGTGTTATGCTGAAGCATTTGTGTTATGTATTGTATAATTGTATTTGTAAGAGTCCCCTGTACATTCAATTTTTTGATAAGTTCTGACACACCCTATATACCTTACACACTAATTATTTATTTTATTTTTTCTTCAATGTGGCAAATTATTGAATAAATGATATGCGACACAAAAGACATTTGTAACCCTATTTTTTTGACACACCTACGAGTAGTTGTTTAGATTGTTTCTTAGTTAGTTTTTGTGACAAAATCCTTAATAGGTAAATGATTTACAGTTTTCAAGATGCAAGGTGTTGCATTAAAAGATATATCACACTTTTTCAAATATTTCTGAAGAGATGATGGAGACTAGTGAAATTTGGGCTAATAATTTATCTAATTACACAAAAATATATCGAACTGATACACAAATCAGTCAACCCAATAATATTTTTTCTATAAAGATATATTTTCTAAAAATATGCCATTTTCTAATTATAATTTTTTAGGTAAAATAAGCTTATCATACAGTTAAAAACATTTTAAATAATTTTAAAACTAATTTTACTAAAGAAAGTGAGTGAATTCCTTTTGTTGAAAACCTAATACAAGGTGATTCACAAATGGTGACCAAAAACTAAACCTCCTATCCTTTGGTAAATTTTAAGGGGAGTCTTTCCTATAAAGTTTTTATCTAGGACGCTTCATTAAAAAGATACAGGGTGTTAAACTGCAAAAAATATTTTTAATTTTTTTAAATAATTTAAAAACTAGTAATTGAAATAATTTGAAATTGGGCAAATGTATTTATGTAAACATTGTCCAAAATCTGAAGGCTTTTCCTAAATTTTACATGCTCCAGTGACGGAGATACAGGGTATCGGTGGCATATTGTTCTAAATAAAATAGTACGCCACTGCTTTACGGTAACAAACATGATATTTTTGGATTCGTTTTTCAATTTTCTGCAAATTACTACTCTTCTGTTTTTCGAAAAAAATTCTGATTTTCGAGTAAAACAAAAAACGAACTGAGAGCACACTTTGATATTCGAATATAATGCTTTTTAAAATTACATAGCGGGCTGCGATAGCAACTTTGACAATCTGAGCAGTTAAAAGAAAGAATAAAAATGTTTTTCATCAGATTCAATACATTTCGAACAAATTACATTTTGGTTACTAAAAAGATATCGGGCATGTGTTCGTGGAAATGGTGGTATTTTTGAGCATTTACTCAAATAAAATCAATAAATATTGCCTAATGTTATTAATTTCTTTATTCGAATAAATAACCGAATGATTAGTGTATGTCATGTCTTTTAAGTAAAAGTGTTTTCAGTTGGTTTTTAAGTTTTACTCGAAAATCAGTTTTTTTTTCGAAAAATATAAGAGTAGTAATTTGTAGAAAATCCGAAAATATCATGGCTGTTACCGTAAAGCAGTGGTGTCCTATTTTATTTAGAAAAATGTGCCACTGATACCCTGTATCTCCGCCACTGGAACATGTAAATTTTAGGAAAAGGCCTCAGATTCTGGACAATGTTTACATAAATATATGTGCCCAATTTCAAATTATTTCACTTACTAGGTATTAAATTATTTAAGAAAATTAAAAAGTTTAGCACTCTGTATAAAGATACAGCAACGAAGCATCCTAGATAAAAACTTTATAAGAAAGACTCCCCTTATAGATTTTATTTTTGGTCACCATTTGTGAAGCGCCCTGTATAACTACGAAAAATTTAAAAAATATTTGCCGTCGATATTTTTAAATATCTGAGGAGTTGCAAAGGGGCACAGCTCAAAAAAATATGTACGCCAATGGTATGTTTGGTCTTTTGATGGTTACAGTGTATTTAAAATTGTATTTCTAATAAAAAATTCCATTACATTTTGTTATGAAAGGAATTACTTTAAATATATTTTCAATTTATACAACTGCGTAAAAAAACAGTAGTATGTAACTTCAACATGGTTTACATTTTTTAATAAATATGGTACTTTTTTATACTTCAACACCTTTTATGTCTAAATCAGTGACTTCGTTCATTTTATAACTCTTTTTTCGACCTGACTAATGCTTTCTATTGTGTCTGCAAGGATTTTTTAATAAGAAAATTAATTAATTTGGGTATAAATGATTGGATCTACTCCTTTCTGTCAGACCGGAAAATCATAGTAAAAATAAACGATCATTTTTCAAATCCAGAACAAGTTAACCTAGGGGTCCCACAAGGGAGTGTGTTATCTCCATTACGTTTTATTTTGTTTGTTAATGACATGGATCAGTCTTTCACAGAGAATGTCAACGTTGTATTATATGCGGATGATACAACAATCTGCATTACTGCTTCATCACCTGATGAACTGCAAGAGAGAAAGTTTGACCCTTCAACAATTTTATGGATGGTGCTCTAATAATAGGCTTATACTTAACTCCACCAAAACTAAATACATATTTTTTTCACAAAAGGCGCGAAAATCCGAACATTTTAGTAAAAATGAATAAATTTGTTATTGATAATGTTGACACGACTAAATTCTTAGGATTATATATAGATGAACATTTTAACTGGAGCAACCATATTAACCATGTATTAAACAAAATGAAATCAGCCTTTTTTGCCATAAGAAATCTGAAGGGTTGTATGAATAGACAATATTTACTAAATATATATTTTGCACTGGCTTACTCTCATATGAAATATCTAATAATTTATTGGGGATCTAGTTGTGACTTTCAAAGAGTATTTATTTACCAAAAAAAAAATCATTCGGTTAATATTTTCTTTGAAACCCTTGGAGTCATGTCGCCCCACGCTGATAAGTGATAAAATTTTATCACTTCCATGTGTCCTCATATGAGGCAATTGTTTTTGTCAGAATGAATAGTAACCTGTTTCCCAGGCATGACAATGTTCATAATCATAATACAAGAGGGAAATACAACGTACGGATAAATAAATTTAATTTAACTATGTATAAGAAAGGGCCTTTCTATCTCTGTGGAACGATATTTAGTAATTTACCGACACCGATACGAGAAGAAAAAAACATTAATAAATTTCGTAAGGAGCTTCGCTCATTCCTCTTACAAAACTGTTTTTACAGTTTGCAGGAATTTTACAATAATTATGACAATCGTTAAAACAAACTTTGTTAAATTGTAATTATTATTATTATAACTTTTTGTATAAAATATCCCAAGAAACAACCTCGTAAAGTTATGACACACACTTAAAAATCATTCTGTATATCACAACTTTATTTTACGGTGATAAAAAAGAATTTGTGTTTTTATTGATAAATATTTTAACTTTATCTGATCCAACTACAAACATATTAACATATCCACAACTTACCGCCAATATTTTTTTTATATATGTAATTAAGATAATTAAATATAATGGTCGTAAATAAAAAGGCTGTAAAAAGAAGGGTGCAGTTTACACCCAACTAATGAAAATTAGATAAATTTATTAGAAACAAATCTTGAGTAATAACAAGACTGTAAAAAAAGTATATTTTGCACCTAACTAATCAGAGGCTTTATCTTCATTTACTGAAAAAGTAAATATTTCCACACATAAATAACACCCCAGCCATATCAGTGTATCAGGTAGTAATGTATCCCATATGTGCCCAAGCCTGCTGTGCACTGTTTATAGCATTAACATTAACATTAAACGGTTGATTAATTGACAGTAATTAGTACGGTATTTTCTCACCAGGGTAATTAAGGCGATACATAAATTAATTGCCGAATAATTTTTTACGATATTTATACACAACTTTGAAGTAATTTATTTTATTACACTCTCGGTCTAGCCGTAGGAAAAGTGAACGCTTTGACTTCGGAGAAGATGAAAAAAGTTTACGCTTGTCTGTAAAATAAAACTTGTTTAACTTTGATGGGTTATGGTTCGAACATGTTGGCTTCCCTTTTTTTCGTACAAAGTGGCCGCGGAAATTATAACGGGTGGTGAGAAGCGATAAATTGGTATACAGGGTGGTCCGATTTTCATGGCTCACCATTGGCTTCTGGAAAACCAGAAATATATACGGGGTGGCTCAAATTAGAGAAAAGTTGCACCTTTTCAGGTTCATTAAAATAAATCAAACAGATCAAAGATGCAGTTCCTGGAATATTGTGAAAAAAACTGAAATTAGCGATTTTAGAAAATGCCATCTAGCGTCCTTATTTCTCAATAGAGAGCTGAAATTTGGTAGTGGAGGATAAGAACATACGAGGAGTCCATTTTCGCCAAAAGAAAATTTCTACGGCTACTAGTTTCAGTTATGCAACATTCAATTATATTTTTTCTCATGGGCGTCATATTGGATCTTGACAGTAACATGGTGAAGACAGAAAAGTACGCAGTATAAGTAATATGCAAACAACCTATTAATAACATATTTATATTTGGTTAATTTAGGTCATGCTCAAAATATGTATAGTGTTTTCTTTAATTTCGTTTATGGCACAATTAAAAACATCTACATGATGTGCAATTTTTGTATAGTTTGAGCATGCCTGAAACAATGGAGAAGCTTTTAGGAGATTTGTGCGAGGGATAGGCAAGCAAAAGGTTGCAGGAAAACGCGAACTTAACTTAGGCACATTAAAGTTAAGTAAACTTAATATTTAAGGACAGTCAAAGATGTTTTGGATTATATTATGCAAAAAAAAGTGATCGAGTGCATTGATCTTCTAGACCGTAAAGAATTCACGCCAATGTGATTTAACTGAAGGTTCTGAGGAAAATTAATGGGGGGGTAATACGAATTTTCTTTATAAAATAAGTACTTTTGCACCTTCTCTTATACACTCTCTATTTATACACTTAAAAATATAGGTATTGTTAAAATAAATGTTAATTAATAATTCGCTTATACACTTTTATTAACAAAAATTTATAGGAAGTGAACAGACTGTATTTGACCGCTTCAAACATTCATATCTGAATAATACTATTTTATGCCTCTTCACCGGGTGTCGCCCGAGTGGCCGGTATCGTGACGTCATTACCTGTTCTCCCGCACTGTTGTCCTTTTTATGGATCTTACAAATTCAGAATTAAATATATCACTTATTATTAATCCTATTGACCTAATTCTTTTAAGATATATTTAGTGGTTAAATACTATCAGAAAATGAAAGAAAAAGTTTAAAATTATATATCACTGAATGGGCCTATTTTCACTACAAGATCGTATCCAGTGCATCCAATTACTTCGGAAATTATATGGCCTTCTTGAGTTTGGCCTTTTTTTTGTGGCTGTGTTATTGGTCCTTGGGTAATTTTTTCTAAAAAAATCTTAACGATTACTGATACCACTGGGCTTCCAAGAGTTGTAGGGAGAAATCTAAGAACATTATAAATGTACGCAAAAAAATTGATTTGCATGTATTTTAAAATTGTTAACAGCCTTGACAGGATAAAACAACAAAACTTTCTCGCAGACGCGTTCTATAAATAACATATTTAAACACAAAAATTACACAAAGTGTTGAAAATGATTCCCTGCAATATTTATATAAAGAGCGATGATACATATAATGGACCGAGTGCTACAAAAGCAGTTGCTGTTTCTGTCCATTGACATCCATTGCGATTTTGAGATTTAAAACTAAACACTCTTTCTTTGTGGAAAAATTTACTAAACGAAGTAAGTACTGCAACAGTACAATGACGAATAAACAAGTAAATCATACTGTTACGTTGCACACATCTGAAAAAAGAAATGTTGGAGTAGGATATTTTACTTTTGCAGCACCAAAAGTTCCTATAACTAAATTAATGTTTTTTATAATTCTCCAGCGACATTGTGAAAGCTAAAAGTTCTTGAAGAAGTACCTATTTTCTGTCTTGCATGTAACTTTCAACTTGTCTTGCTACGAATCTAAAATTCCTAGAATAGCTGAAGTAGTATGTAAGAGCTCTTTTATGTTCTATTAGGCGACAACTTCGTAAAATTTAAACTTCAGTCACAATTTTTCGCGAATTCAGTTTTCTCTATTTTGTACGTACCAGTCTTTGTTTTGTCACTTTAAAATGAGATTACCTTTTATATAATGTGATGTGTAGTAGCTACATATATTTCAATTGTGGTTGTAAATGAGTTCATTTAAAATCATTTTTGAAAACTATAAATATTTACAAAGTTATTTTATTGTTTTATTTTACTTTTGTACATTATTGATATCTAATTTTATTAATGCGTCTATTTTTATTAGCTATTTCTCCCACCTAATAATAGGTTTTAACTGTGAGGTGGTGTAACTGAAATAAATAAATAAATAAATAAATAAATATACATTTATAGTTAAACTTAATTTCTTATATTGAGTTTGGATGCAAAACTGGCCTTGTCAGCACTCTTACAAATTGTTGGTGAGGTAATAGGGTGCAACTCATAAAGATCTCTGTTCTATACAGGGAGAATCACAACTTTTCCAAAAAAAAAAATTGGGAATAGTTGCTTCATGAGAAATGGAGCCAATATTGTAAAATAAATTTTTGAAAAATCCTTATAGTTTCCGAGAAAAAAAATTATTGAATCTGTAGTACTTTCAACCATTACATAAGTGGACAACTGTAGTCTCTAGCGTCATTCGTAATACGCTTAGAGAGCCACATGGCCTCAGTGACTCCGAATACTAAAATCCGATTTTACAATCGTCGTTGCAATAGTGTTTACAATAGTTTTTTAATAGTTAGGGTCAAAAATGGCTTGCGTGTATAGCAACTCGGAGTTGACGGATATCGTGTATGATGGTGAAGCAAGATAACATTTGTATTGGTTCGTAGAAACTGAATAAGACAGACCGGTGGACAAAACAAAATTTTCAACAGTTGTAACATCAGGTATGTCAAATTATTTTATTATTTAAAACCACAAATTAGTTTTATTAATTAATAATAATATTTATTTATTTCCTTGCGAAATTCTTTCAAGTTTTTGTCCGTTTTTATCACACTTTGCCGCCATGCCGGTCGCATTTTGCGAGGTCAGGTTTTGCAGTGGACCAGTTTCCAGTGCCGTGCAGAAGTGTATTTTTAAATCATTTTCGAACTGCCCTTTTTGATTTTCTCCTTACAAAATTGTATTTGTAAGAATTTTTTTTGATAAGTTCTGAATCACCCTGCATAAGTTTTATTAGACAACAGTAGAACCGTTGACAAAATTAATTACTATACTTTATGAAATCCTTAAATGTCGAACTATCGGATGCGCTGATGTTGAATCAGTCTTAACATATACGATTAAATGGTAATATGTTACACTCTCTTATTAAAGTCGGATGTGTGCCTCAAGGATCAATTCTGAGCCCTCTTCTCTTTACCGTTATGTTAATAAAATTATATATATATCTTTAATCAGATTGTAAGTAAATTGTTACTAATTTTTCTTAATCAAATAGAAACTCCAACTATACGTATTAAAACTGATTTAAATAATATTGTAAATGGAGCTAAGGACCATTATATCTTAAGCATAAGTTCAGTGTCATCATATTGATTTAAACAATATCAATTGGCTGTAAAAACTCTAACTGATTACAGGGTCTGTACAAAAATTTGGTAAAATTAAAAATCTTAATGTAATAATTGATAGTGACCTCAGATTTAAATAATATGTAGATAAAGCAATTCAAAAAGTGTACTCAATAATAAAAAATATATAAAAACACCTCGATGTAAGATATAAGGAACTCACAATATAAAACCGAATTTTTAAGAGTTATTATTGTATGTTAAAAATATATGTCAATTGCTTTGCGTTGTTGCATGTTGGGTAGCATCAATTATAACATTTTTTTTTAAATCCTACAAATATTTTCCGCAAAATCCAATCCTAAAATCATTTACGTAAAAAAGTTTTATGTAGGTGATGAATTAAAACAACTTTCTAATCTACCTACATGCGTGGCTTTCGGAGCTCGTCAAAATTTGAAATTCATTATGCATCTCTGATGGAAGGGTTGGTTTCATTAATTAATGTCTAAATAACTGATAATAAATAGAAGAATATGAAATGTGGTGTTATCAGATCTAAAAAAACATTTTTAATGGAAACCTGCAAAAATGCAATCAGGAGAACGATCTTATTCATGAAAGCATTCGGAAACTTTATCAACATCGTCTTGTGCTAAATATCTAAATATAGACGATTTTGTGTAATTTTCTTCTTTGAACATGACTTTTTTTTACCAATGACGTGTTTGAATAAAAGTACTTTAAAATTCTGGAAAATACCTGAATATATAGAAATTATGTAAAAATGTGCCATGTCGGATGAAAGATGAGAAAATTAATAAAAATCAAGGAAGTACCTAAAAAATAGGATCTTTTTACTTTGAAGTAATATTCCTCATTATTCTCAATTACGTTTCTAATTTTTAAATTGCGTTTCTCAGCCTTTAGTTATTTTTACGCAATATTTTCTTATGTAACTCGATTAACTTTAAAGCAGTAATATCTTCTTTTATCCAAATTATTTTAGAATATGACGATAATGCTTTTTCTGCGTTTGTTTATTCCCTGCCCTTCTATCCAATACAACCTTCGGGTCAAAGTTCTAAAGCCATTATTTAAACATGTCAACTCCTAACGAATCTCACCTTCCTGACACTTTATAAGCTTGATGGAGCATATATGAGTTTACCCCCTTTGTGAATTTTCAATTATTCCTTACACGCGATTTTACCCTTAAAAACATCCTCTGTTGACAAGTTAAATCCAAAAGTACATATTAATCGTAATTAAACGTAAATATGTCCATTTTATTTGTTTCTTTGTTCTTTTTCCTTTTTTTCTATTTAAAATGAATAAAATTTTCTGTATTTTGTCATTAGTTTTTAATTTCTCCTATTTTTAATAACTAAACTAGCAATATCTACACTTTTTAAACGCATCCTCCAGTCCTTTGTTTCTTTAGCGAGTGATGTTTTTTGCATGACTAGAAATAATCTGTTTTTTATATATTAAGCCTGAAACATTGGATGTATTAGATATAGGAAGTAGAGAAATCACCAAACAAATAGCTAACAACTGGAAAATTTATGAATATTTTTTCTATTGGTAGGTATGTACAAGATGCCGATATTCCATACATATTTCAAATAAACTTGAAGGTCTGATCAACAAGCACTACGGTAAACACATAAAAACATCATCGTTAAAGATTGAAGGAAAATTTATGTAACTTAAATATACATGTTTCGTACTTCTGAAATAAAAAACATATGAAAAACTGAACTTCCAATCCTTTTTTTCTCCATATTTTGATTAAACATCATTTTTGGAGTAATACTGTAAGCGTACTTGTGAGTTAGTGTCGCCATCTAGTAAATCTTTTCGTAAAATTTGTTCATTGACCATCTCTTACATACGAACATCACACTCTAATTTACGGTATATGAAAATATAATTCTCAAGGCGATCTTTCTTGGAATTATTACTTTAGAGAAAATAAACCAACCTGTATTAATAATTAACATTAATATATTAGATATGTATAACGGAACATATATACGATATGAGCATAGAGGGAAAACAATAATTTGTATGAGCCTGTCAGAAGCTCTTAGACTAATTAAATTTGACTCCATTCATTTATGCAGCTCATGCGCTACCATTCGATCTAATTAATCGTAAGGTAATTTATAATCCTTTTACTAGATTATCGAATGCACAAAATATTACATTATAGTCCGTGATGTATCGAATAAATGAGAAAACGTCTCGCGTCAGTTATTCATTTTATGAGCTCTAGATATCGCTTCAGTTATTGGGAATAATATTACACTTAGCTAAATAAATCAAAAAATAGAAAGATTGTCTTTTGTGTTTTATTGACATTTGTTGATATTTTCTCATACAACGAGACTGAAATATTGTTTGTTTGTTATTTCTTCTCTAATAATATAATATCGGATAGATATATAGGCAGTTTTACGGTAACGGCCCATTAGAATATTTCAGAGATTAATTCGATATGAATTTTGAATATCTGGGCCCTAGAGTTTTCGGTGGTGTTCTCTTTTAATAAAATAATGGCATTGTAGCACTTCCAATTATGCCGGAAATCGCCATCTACTTGCTTATTTTAAGTAGAATACCCTATACAGGGTGAATCACGATGAGAGCCCAATAGGATTATCTCAAAAAGTAGTCAGAATTGAAATCTGAAAATTTGTATACAGGGGTTTATCAAAAAAATCTATTCATTGAAAGCAGTGCCAACTTCCTCGCACTTCCGGTTATACCGGAAGTCATCTCAGCTCTGTTATTTCAAATGGAACACATATTTATGCATTTTTTAATTCTACGGCAAATTCTAGACTATTTTCATAGAAGGCCAAAATATGACAGTTTTCAAGTTATTATCAATTTTCGAAAAAAATTGAGGAATGCAAGTGATTTTTGAAAACAGAATAACTCCGACATTTTGCATTATTTATTAATGAAATTTGGCATGGGCAATTTAAAAGCAATGGAATTCAATCATTTTATGTCAAATTTGCAAAAATTTATACAGGGTGTTTAAAAACGTGTGGCCAATATTGTGACGAAGTTGAATAGACTGAAACTGGGACTCACTGTATATTTTTCCCTAATATATCCTTGAAAACTGTAAATACCTAAAATCCATAGATATACGAGTAGCATATGAAATTGTGTTCTAAATTTAACAAAATAAATAAAATAAAGTGTTAATATTTTACTCATGATAATACTTACATTATTCCTAAACATATTACAATGGTTTATTTTCCTCTGCGTATGCTTTTGTTCTCGGTATGCAATAACGTGCTTACTCCCAATTTAATAGAATTATACGTATCAAAACAGAAGTATAAATCAGCAAGATATATTTTCATTCGTTTGAGAAAGTTCCAGTACAGTAATATAATACTTTTACTTTTCTTGATTGTACTCAAAACAAAGACATTCATTATGAAGTATAATAGCCCTCGGGAAAAGCTTAACTTAATGAAAATTTTAACATAATTATATAAAACAACTATAAAATTCGTGGTATCTTCATAATTATAAAAAAAACAAAAAAAATTAATTAAGCATTGTAATTTAACTTAAAAGCTTTCTTCTTGATGTAGTAAGAATAATTTGAATTTAAAGTAAGTACGGGGCTGTTCAGAAAATAACCTAACTGTTTGAATTACGCACTAATGGAAACATTTAGTGATGTTTGTACTTACCATGTTAAATAATAATCATTGCTGCCAATGCAAAGAAAAGTGTTCTTTATGACTATAAAGTAAGTAGGTTGAGATACTTGCTTGTAGATATTGAATAAAATCGAGAGATTACTTATATTTATATATTTCCATTTTTCAATTATTATTTTTTACCTAATATGCACAAATAAATGCCAGTAGTTGCACCAGATACTTGGCAACAGCGCACGAGATGCCGAGTTTATTATTTGTAAGTTGGCAGTCCTTGTCATGTATATAGATATACGATGCTATGTGATCGCTCACACAGCTCATTGCTTTAACCTACAAAATGTCGGATGAAGAACAGAGTCCGTAGAAACGAAAATTTGTGACCAAAAGAAAATATGACTGCTTAAAAATGTTAACAGAAAATAGCAAACGCAGGAAAAAAGCTGTTGAAGAGAAGATTGTGGAGCCAGAACCTACGCACGCCGTTCGATAGCATCAACTAATAGAGTACATTTCACAAAGTATAATAATAATAAATTTATTTTCCGTTAGACAATTACAATAACTGTATAGGAATAGTCAGTTATAAATACAACATAGGTATTAAATTAAAATTACATTAAAAGTAACCCTAACAATAACAATAAAAATTGGAAACACTCCCGTCACCAATTTAGTCTTCAGCATAGAATTCATTTATGCCATAAAAGCATCTGTCAAGGTATTTTTTCCGTTTACATTTAAAATAATTTATATATTTTATCTCCCTTAAATACCGTGGAAGTTTATTAAAAATTTGTACACTCATGTAGTCTGGTGAATTGCGAGATAAAGTATATTTACAAAATGGTAAATAAAATTCATTTTTTTGCCTAGTATTAACATTATGAACATCTTTAATTAATTTATAGTCACCAATATTCTTAAAAATATGCATACACAATTCATAAATAAAAACTCCAGTAAGCGTTAGAATCTTACAACTTTTAAATATATCTAGGAACGTCAGTTACACATCTTAAAATTCTTTTTTGTGCTATAAACACATCCGAAGCCAGGGAGGAGTTACCCCAAAAGATTACTCCATAACCCAGTCGTGATCCTATCTGCGCAAGGTATAAACATATTAGTTGTTCTTTAGATAAGATCGGTTTAATATCTATAAATAAATAACACACCGAATTTAGTTTTGTAGTTAGGTTTGCAGAATGCGTCTTCCAGCTTAAACACTCGTCAATGATCCGCGAAATCTATTGCAGATTTATTTATGTTAATGTTTACCTTAAAACATTCTTTTTGTCGGCTGTGGAATCGGATAATTTTCGTTTTGTTGTTGTTCAGAAAAAGTTTATTCGAACTATACCAGTCGGTTACCTTTTGTAATACTCCATTACATGCCATCTCCAATTCATTATCTGATTTTTTTGAAATAAGTAGTGAGGTGTCGTCTGATCATTTATTTCTCTCTGAAATGTGCGGTAACCTACCTTTTTCTTTCTCTCATCTATTAAGTAATGATTCAGGTACATGTCTATATTTTGTCCGACTTACCATTTGCATTTTTTCACCTGCAATTCAATTATAAAAACCTATGTTAAATATTTAAATTTTTGGCATTAATTAAAAACAAAAACAAATCGATATATAATTCGAGAATAATTCACAGAATTTGATTTCGCATTGCAAAAATAATATATATCAATAATACGAAATTGACTGCATTTTTTCATAGCACCCTTAATTGTTATCGACGATTTTTGAAATGTGCGATTTTCTGGAACAACGATGCAACATAAAATTTTGCGTGAAACTCGGAAAAGCTTTCGCGAAAGGAGGCAAGGACCGGTAATGTATAAAACTAATAATAAAGTTTTAAAAAACAAAGTTCGGTTATTTTTTGACCAGACCTCGTATTGTAAACAGATGATAAACGACTGTTTCTGAAAAAAAAAATCAGTTTCATAGGAATTCGAAGCAATTTCAGACATACATTTAAGATAGTATTTGAAAATCTCACAACTGCTAAAAATTAATTGGCAGGAAATTGCACCCAATTTGTTGAATTATGGTTTTATTGCCTAGGGAACAAGAAGAATAACCGGTCGTCAGCCAATAACAGAAAACCAACTGGGATTTAATAAATTTGTGGGGAATTCGATCAGTTCCCAGAGTTTTGAAACATAAATAAAAATTTAAAGCGAACCAGACTTTTCCCGTCTAAATTACTTGAATATTTAACAAGGAAAATCAACACTACTGAAAGTGTCATAATCTTCATATAACTTAATAACGGAGACCAAAAATTTTTCGTAATTAGAAAATTACAGAACTTTTGAGATACTTAATTCTTAAAAGCTATTTAACAGTTATTGATTAGTCTAGGTGGCAAAGCCAAGCGACTCATTTGTTTCAGACCCTCTCGACGTGGCCTACTTTTGGAGGAACTGTCAAAGAGCATTCAAAAGTTGTAATCGACGTACATAGTTCTTGTGCGATAGCTATTGTTGCTGTTTTTGTCTATCTGAATCATTGACGTCTGCAGAAAATTATGTCACAAAACAAAATCCAACCGCAAAAACACCAGTCTTGGAACAATATAAATTATACAAGGAGTAATTAAAATGCTTGGAGGAAATTTTGGAAGTGGATTATGTCAGAAATTAAAAAAAAATACAAATTTTCTGTGAACGTGTCTCCAGAAACATTTAAAAGCTTTTCAAGGTACAGGACAACAATATATGTCAGAAATTAACAAAAAAACAAATTTTCTGTGAACGTGTGTCCAGAAATATTTAAAAGCTTTTCAAGGTACAGGATAATAAAATTAACAAAAAAAATCGTGTTTCCTGAGCTCATGGGATTTTATTTTTTAAATATTGAATTATACTTAAATTATACCTCGGCGATACCAAGTAAACAATTGATAATAATTATCCAAAACAAAAAATTTAAAATTATACAGGCTGTAACAGATTTGTTTCTCACTACAGGGACCTCGGAAGCGGAAGAGATACGTAGTAGCTTAAATAGGGGCAAAACTGCATAATCAGGGGAACAACATTATGCTTCTAAAGAATCAAGGCTAACATGATTAGTTTTCGAAATATTTGAAAAAAATCGAAATTTTGGAAATCCGTTTTTATTTCATTTCAGCCTTGTTTAAGGTGATATTGAAAAAAGAAGAACACTTTCTCATGGCAACTTTTTGCCCTCTATCGACTGGCATAATCAATTTTTATATGTAACGTTTCGTCTCTCCAGGACCATCATCAACTCATTTTTTTAAATACGACACTGGAAATTTTATTTTTTGCAAGTCTTTATGATCCCCAACACTGTACTGTCTCATCCCAAACCAGATTCAGAGGTTTTGTCTCGAAAAAATCATCTTCAATGTATTTGTTCCAAAATCTAAATTTTTTATTTATATTTCTATGTTTATTGAATTTATCCTGCACTCTAAGTGTCGTTAGATCCTGTGAAATCCACCTAGTTATTTAAACTATTACCATCACACGTTGAAATAAAACATTATTAGAGTTTTTATTTCACAACCAAAAGTCCAAATGAATATTATACCTTAAAAAATTATAGTAAATGTTCAAAAACGTTTCCGTTTTGGCAAATGTTGAAAATGAAGATAAGCGTAATAATATTATCGGAATTTATTATACCTGTAACCGCAACTATGAAAGGACGTCAGATGTATTAGTATGCATATCCTGAAAAAGAATTAGAGTGAAATTTGTTTGAATTTTGAGGATTCGAGAAACCTAGAAATAACTATGAGCACAGGATTAAAACTCTAATAATGTTTTATTGTAACGTGTGATGGTAATAGTTTAAATAACTAGGTTGATTTCACAGGGTCTAACGACATTAGACTGTACAATTTAGATAAATTTGGAACGAATACATTGAAGATTAACTTTTCAAGATAAAACTGGTCTGAATCTGGTTCGGGCTGAAACAGTACAGTTGATGATGGTCCTGGAGAGGCGAAACGTTACATATAAAAATGAATTATGCCATTCGATAGAGGGCAAAAAGTTGCCATGAGAAAGTGTTCTTCTTCTTTCAATATCACCTCAAACAAGGCTAAAATGAAATAAAAACGGATTTCAAAAATTTCGTTTTTTTTTTCAATATTTCGAAAACTAATCATGTTGATTTTTCTGAGGCATAATGTTAGTCCCCTGATTACGCAACTTTGCCCACATTTAAGCTACTTCGTATCTCTTACCGTTTCCGAGATCCCTGTAGTGAGAAGCAAATTCGTAACAGATTCCTAAATGCTGATTAAAAAATACGAGAGCTAAAATGGAATATATGTTTTTCAAAAATAAATTTTCTTCAAGTGTTTTGAAAGAAATATACAAAGAGAACAATTGAATGTTGCACAAATATACTTTCTGCTTCCATATCAATCAATTTTTTAGTGTGCAGAGTCAGCAAATAAACCAATATATTGGACAAACTCTCAAAACAAACATATAACATCTACACATCGTTGTAATTAGAAAAAAGAGATTATTTAAAAAAAAAGAAATATACAAAGTATTATAAAAAGTGTAATTAATTTTATATCTCTGAAACGCAACATTTTTTTTTTCTTCCATGACAAGTATTTCAAAACTGATTTTTCAATATTTTAATAATGCACTAAGGGCTTTAAAAAATGTTTTCTTCTTGCGTACTTGTCTCTGCGATAGAATAATTATTGCTAACACTATCTTTTTTAAAACGTATAAAAATAATAATTTAAGTAATTACGTTATTCAGGAATGAAACTAGTGGCGGCTTGTGGTTCCAGAAAGAGGAGGTCAATTTTAAATAGTTAACGTACCTCATATGATTTGTCGATCGTTTTGCGATACGAAGTAGACAATAACTTTCTCGTTGAAGTCGTTTATCTGGTTTATAGACAACTTTTCTAATTTGAGCGTAGCTAAAACGCTGTCTTTAATATTTTTAAAGTTAAAAAACAACGCCCACTTTCGACTATTGTCATAGGGAGGGTACACGATTTCTTTAAAAGTTTCACTCTTTCAGAGAAAAACAATATACTAGTTATTTTTATTAAACAGTAACAGCAGTTGCCCTAACACACTTAAAAAAATGTCTATTTTAAAAATACTTTAATTGAGTTTTAACTATTTTACACCTGAATATTCCGTTTTAATTAATTTGAAATTGTCTTAAGAAAAAGGTTATTTTAGAATTTGGATCAATATTTGTGAAATAATTTCTGAAGAAAAATCTGTATTTAATCTTAGAAACTCTCCCAAGTTTCTAATGAAATGTCATGTTTTGACTCTTCAGTTTCAGAAGTTTGTGCATTAAAAAAACATCCACCTGATTTTAAATATCTAGTAACATACTATACATTAAGGCTGGCCTTTAATAGACAACAAATCACACTTTTAGTAAGACAATGATAGAACAGATAGATCCATCTAGGAAGTGACGAACCGTAACGCTAAACTAGAGCAATTTCCTTTAATTTGTCACATTGAAAGATCACGGAGAACATGTAAACATCAGAAAATGTACCTTTCCTGTTTTGTCCAGCAAACTAAAGATACTCAATAATTGTGATTAATTCATGTGTTAATCGTTTTCTAAAAGCATTCTACGGGGTGTTATTATGTTCATAGTACTGTACGCGACTTTCTGTATGTTCAACAGGCGTGCAAATTAATAAGATTATTTTGTTAAATGGTGTATTTCAGTTATTCTGTTGAACTTGGATTCTGTTGGTTACAAATACTAAAAGATGAAGTAAGCAATAATAGAATAAATATCTCTAACTATCGAAACAGACAAGAACATTCAGATTTAAATGGTCAAAAATATAGTATTATACAGAGTGTCCCAGAATATGTAGCAAACATGACAAGTCCCTATAAAATTTTCCGTACAGTTTCCCCATAATAATAATATTTTATGGTAGCTTGAACCTTAAACTAAAAAAGGCACTCTTGGTTGATATCGATAAAATGAACTATGTTCGAAAAAAACTTTATGATTTTTATGAAGTAGGTACATCCGTAAAAAGAAAAAAACCGATGAAATTTGCATTCTTTCTGTGCCTCTCTAAAAAAATGCCACTTTTATTAAAAAAATAATTAAATTACACAAAGTATTTTAAAAATAATTTAAAAAATCGATTTTCAGGGGCGTCCTTTTAGGGCCTGTATCTCCGTAAGGGGACCCTCTAGGGAAAATTTTTATAGGAACTAGTAACGTTATTTTAACGTCCTCTGTATAAATACGAGATTGTGTACATATTCTGGAACACCCTATATATAAACAATAAGTTCAGAAGACGAAAACGCACCGAAACATATACAACTTCTTCAAGTGCACAATATGTGTATTTTGTATTTGTCTACTTTTTTCAATGTGTGATTTTTAGTAAAGAAAAACTATCTTTTATTAATTCGTGCTGTAAAATTTCCATTAAAGTATGGCCATCAATTTAAATGAACACTTTGTACATATTGTAATGTATATAATTATTTGTTTATAAACAGGAATAAAAATCAAAACCTAAATCTCTATTAAGTAAAATATATTATTAAGTCTGTGATATTGTGATGTGAATAAATTAATAACCATCAAATTTTCATTAACAAATTATTTAGAATAAATATTTACATAGTACTGAAGTCAGTTATTTTTTTTTTACTTCGGTTGATATTGTATTTTTGATTACAAGAAAGTATTCGAAAGTACAAATTACAGCTAAAATATTAGTAGTGGTTTAAATTTAATGCAGAATGAGATGAAAAAATTTAATTTCACATGTTCAAGGTGTTAAAAAAATATGGGTAAAAATATGTAAACATTCAGCGTTTTCACCCCTTTTTAGCGACATCAAAATTCAATTTCTTTTTATAAATCGCACTACTATTTTGTGCAATATAATTCAAAATATTTTAAAACAAAGTCAAATATTTACTACAAGCAGAAAAAAGTTTTTGAACATCATAAGCAACGAACAAATATAATCACTTGAAAGAATTAAAGATGCGATTTTCATCATTCAATTAATTTTACGCCACTATTCTTTTTTATTTCAAATCAAAGTAATCCAGTTTATCCATAAATTAAAACTCTAACTTTAAATTTTAAATAACTTGTATAATAAAATTTTTTTGTGTTAAATAAAGTAAAGATAATTTACTTTTCTATTATTTGTCAGTTATTCTTTTTTTGTGAAATTTAAAAATTTTCTTGATAACTTTATTTTATCAAATGGCATTTTTATCAAAAAATGTTTTTTCTACGGCACAAGAAAAATATGTTTTTTAGTCTAACATTAAATAACATAAATTCTTAAAACTGCAATTATTCTATCTCGTTACAGAATATTTACGCATGCGGTATTATTATTTGATAAGTAACGGTAATTTCACGCATCTTTCCATTCCTATAAAATTAACTTTCGAAACACACAGTACTTACCGCTTTGCGAAACTTTAAAACCCGCCGACACTGAACTTATTCAACTACTTCACAAACTTTCAAACAGATCTAGTTAGCGGACGCAGCTGCAGACGCCGAGCCTGATCTTCGTTCCGCTGCTGGAGGAAGACGCCAAGCGTACTGACGCTCGCGAGCGTCGGCACACGTTGTTATGAAGATTTTGAGCGTCCTCGTGAGATCGGTCTGAAAATAAAAAATGCCACACATGCGCCTGTTCGATCGCCCTATCCAGATTAACGGCAGATCAGCGATTTGAACCCTATCGCTCTATAGCCTAGAGGAGCGCAACACATTCGGGCAACAGGTATCCGCAATTAATGAGGATAACGAGAAGACGAGTCTCGATCCTTTTTCTTGGGGTGATATGAAACAGGCACAATGTCGAACCAGAAAAGATAAATAAAAGTATTATTATTATTATTCAAAATGATTGTTGTTTCGACTGTTAATATTCACAACAATAAAATGTTTTTCCCCAAAACATTGAGCAGAATAATATCAGACAAGAAAAGATACAAAACACAACTCAAAATGTTCGTGGTATTGGAGAATAATAAAAAGAATTCATTAATATACAGGATGTCCCGATATTAATGGGATACAAAGTAGGATTAGATTCCTGACAAAATAATGAGATGTAACCAAATTTACCTTAGTCCAAAAGTAAATGCTTAAAAAGACAGGCACTCAAAGTTAAAATCTTGAATTCAAAATTCTTAATACCTTAAAAAGTTCTCAGTGAATTGCTTTAAAAATATGGATGATGGGTTTTCTGGGACGCGGAAAACGAATACGTACTTAACTTTATTCTAGATGTTCGAGGGCGGTAATATAGGACTCTTGGTAGATACAAATTAGTCAAAACTTTTCTCTTAGCGTATATATGAGTTTTAATAGGAAAATATTAATCTCTTAAGATTGCCAATTTTGTTGCAAAATTTAACCATTTTTGATTTATTTGCTGTTTTTCCATTGGATGTAATTTAATTTTAAAAATTTGTATACTTTTTTGGTTATTTTGAAACAAAACGTACTATTAACTATTCAACTTATAGGCTATTGATTATAGGATTTTAAAATGAACTATGACGTTCAAGATATTTTATCCCATGAACCACCATGAAATAGTCATTTTAGATGAAAAAACCGCCTAGTGCTATTAAATTAGAGGGTGGAAATTAGAGATAGGGGTGAAAATGCACCCCTTCCTGTAGCTCGAAAACGAAGCAAAATTTCGCTATAGTTCTTGGAAAAATGACTCTAAGCTGTGAAAATCCTTAATTATTAACAAATAAAACTTTTGAAATAATGTTTTATTAAGTGAAGAACCAATTTGTTGTAAAAATGATAAGAAAATGATAAGAATTATGGTCATAATTATGTCAATATTAGTTCCCAAACTTTTGAAAACGCATCATTTTGAAGGGAATCTCGTCTAGCTTTTTTGTACAGCAATTTTCTTTGCCTATTTTTACTAAAAATAAAAAAAAATTAGAGTCAAAAAAGTAAAGAAAATAAAAAAATCTTATTTTTGAATTTTTAAAATGGATTATTAATGATTTTTTGAATAACATTTTTCTTTTAAATAAGCCATTTCGATAGGAAATTCAATTCTCTACAAAATTTTTCCTATAAACTTATACCGAAATTTAGCTTCGTTTTCGTGTTATATTTAAAAAACTGCAAAAGTGCATTTTCACCCCTATCTTCAATTTTTACCCTTTAATTTAATGGCACCCTCGGTTTTTTCATTTTTAATTACCCTTCGGACAAGTCGTGAGATGAAAATCCTTGAACGTCTTATTTCCTTCCTTTTTTGCAAAAAATGAGAATTAAAACGTATAAGGGTAAACGGGACGAAAATCGAAAAATTGGCTAATTGTATGTTTGAGTAGCCATATATCAGTCAATTTTCATCTAAAATACTTTACAACCCCTTATTTTGAAGGAAATTTTATCTACTTTTTTTCCTATGAAAATACCTATACCTATCTTTACTCAAAAAAAAAAAAAAAACTAGAGGTAAAAAGTAAAAAAAAAATCGAATTTTTTGCTTATTTTTCAAATTGTTTATTAACGATTTTTTTTGCATAAATTTTTTTTTTTAAATTTTTTAAATAAACCATTTCCATGGGAAATTCAATTCTCTAACTTTTCCTATGGAATTAAAAAACTGAAAGGGGTGCATTTTCACCCCTATCTCCAATTTCCACCCTCTAATTTAAAAGCACTCCTCGTTTTTTTCATCTAAAATGACTGTTTGAACGATTCATGCGATAAAATTGCTTGAACGACATAGTTCCTTTTAACCCGTTTTTTTTTTGGGTATAATCAATAGCCTATTAGGTCAAAATCATTATTCTAAAGTAAATTTAAAACATACTCAATTATGCGTAAAATTTAAAAAATATCGACTTGACTGTTGCATTCGAAGATGTACTTTTGACTTTTTTTAATTGAACACCCTGTACATTTATCGCTTTTTGGCATTCTCTGCTTGTTCTAATTACAAGTTATATACCTATGTACCTCCTAGAGCTTTGACAGTTTGTACAATATTTCGATTTATTTTACCGACTCCAACAATGGCTAAAGTCAATTACTAAATGGATCATTAAATGTTTTATTATGAAAAAAAACATAATCCCTAAGTCCTAACCACCATGCAGTTCCTTCTATGGAGAATTCTGAATAATTTGTGTAACCTATGAGGAAATATTGAACGAAGTTAGCACTGTCAGTGAGGTGGTTACAAAAAAAAATACTTGCGTGGACTATATATCCTTTAGCTAAACTTGCTGTAATATACCTACTAATATTTCTTCTTTACGGGGAATTTCAATATTTGTTTAAAAAATTTCACAGAGGAGAAGGTACCTACGCATGAATCCACGATCAGTGAATAAACCTAAATATTGTGCAAACTATCAAAAAATGGGAGAAATAAAAATACCGACAAACATACAGGGTGTTTCAATAAAAACTTTGGTTTTTATCTTGCGTGCATTGCAGTCAATTGTTTTTCTATATATTTCTTTGAAATTGCAAGAAAATTCCCTAAAACTTTGGTATATAAAGATGGAAAGGAGGACTTATTACTCTATCAGATTGTGTTTTTTGGTTGCTTCGTTAGATTTAAATTTTATCAATTTTCATTAATTTGAAATGGTAATTGATAAAATTGATCATTTTCGACACTTGCTTCTTTTTGTTTTTCTCTCAAGCTGCTCGAGAAATTTGTGCCGTATATGGTGATGATGCGCTGAATGAACGAACTACTCGTCGATGGTAGTCGTTTTAAAGAAGGTCGTTTCAACCTTAAAAACATGAATCGTTCCAGACGCCTTATTGAATTTGATAAAGAGTTGGATCGACTCCTTCACAAAAATCCAAAAGACAATCAACATGAGAATTGGCTCAGGAGATGGGATGTGATCACAAAACAGTAGTAAACCACCTGCATTGAATGGGAAAAGCGCAAAGATTCGTCGCTTGGTCTCACATGTTTTGAACAAAAACAATGAGAATCAACGCTCTACAATAACCGTTGGTTTACTTTGCCGTCATCAACAACACGTGATCATAAAGAACCTTTTCTTCATCGTATATGGTGATCTTCATCGTACTGGTGATGAAAAATGGTGTCTGTATGTGAACTTGAACCAGCGGAGAGAATGGTGAAGCCCAAAAAAACTCCGCGAACAAGACCAGAACTTCAGCCTCAAAAGACAATGGTATGCGTATGGTGGAATTGGAAAGGGATTCTTTATTACGAATTCTTACCAAACAATCAAACTATCAACGCAGAACTCTATGTCCAACAACTACAACAACTCCATGTGGCTATTCAGCAAAAGAGACCTCATCGACCATATGACCAAAACGGGCATTCAAGAGTTGTATTGGAAAGTTCTGCATTCTGATTTTCACCTCTTCCGATCTTTGGCAAACTCCTTACGTGGTGTTTCTTTTAACAACCACAATGAGTTAAGAGCTTGGTTGGTTGAATTTTTTGAGTCGAAACCGGAGGATTTCTACAGAAGAAGCATCGGGAAAATTCAACGTCATAAATAAACATGGAGAATATATAATTGAATAGCCTCTTGATAATTGTAGAGTTAAAATTAAAATATCTTAAATTTGAAAAAAACGGACACTACTTATTGCCCAACTCAATAATAGAGATGGAATGTTATGTGAATGACTCTGTACATAATAGTACAATGCTAATAATAAAAACAATAATTAAAAAAAAGATGCGTATTATTTAGATACCTTCCATAAATGACCACCAAACTCTCCAGATTTCAACCCTCTCAATATTCAAGAAAATTTCCGAGAAAATTATGAATGCCAAGAATAACTATTTCAAAATCTATTAAAACTTCATCTTGTAATACTTTTGTGTTGTTTTTTTGGACATATTATATGTCGCAGAAAATCCATTAGGAACCTCATCTATAACTGGTGACAGGTTTAACCCATTCACCCTGTCGATTAAGAGGCACATCATTACTGAAATTTTATCTGAAAGTTTAGCGTTCTATAAGGAAAAATAGGAAATGGCACAATTTGCAACTTTCAAAATACATTTGATGGATTATCGCCGACTCTCACCTCATCGCAATTACCCCAGGGAAATCTAATATTTCATTATTTTTCCTTAAAAGCAGCGAACTCTTAAGCAAAGTACTGGATAATCAATACGAGCAGCAGCTGTTGTTATTTTTTTACTTTCTTTGCTCGTATTTGCGATCATAGTTTAAAAAACATTTAAATTCAGTTTAATGTTAACCAAGCTTAATTTAACTTGACATATTGTACTACAATAACTACACAGAAATTGAAAAATATATCAATAAATTTGAACAATACTTTGCCACTCAGATAGTCACTTTTTTATACTTAGCATTTCCACCGAACTTGTAAGTTGAATAATTGAGAACTTTTTTGTATATTTACACAACTTCGTAGCTATACGTTTATTCACACCACATTAATTATTTAAAAAAAAATTGTTAGAAGTCGTTTTACCACTGTCGTTAGTATTAGAACTTTACTGAAAAATAAATTGTATTGTTTGTTTCTAGGAAACCATGTATTGAAAAACAAATACATGTGGCAGTATACCAAAACCCACTAAAATGTTTTAATAAAAGGGAAAGATCATGTAACTTTATTTTTCGCCGATCGACATTAAAGGCGTACAGCTGTCAGGTACTAATATGTCACATTTACTGCCTAGGCATTATAGTCCAAGCATTCTGTCACGGATTAATGTTAAATTTGCAGAAATTATTACCTGGACAAAAAAAATATGACCGTATAGAAAATTAAATTTTAAATTGAGTTTCTTGTTCTTTAAACTCGATCCAATATGGCGAACATGGTTAAAAAAAATCGCAAAGTTGAAAAAAACTGTTTTTCTAAAATAACTAAAAAAATATAGCAC
>NW_019416383.1:1583507-1586208 GCF_000390285.2 Anoplophora glabripennis | reverse complement strand
TACAAGGTGTCCGCCGGGAAGGTATACTACTTTGTTTGTTTATAATTTTTGATTAAATGAAAGAGAATGGATCTTATATTGATAAATGTTTTATTTAATGTCGGCAATTATGTATGGAATACAATATCAGATAAATGTCCGCCTCTGTTAGCCTCACAAATGCGAGCCCTTTTGAGCACATTTTTCATTACATTCTCACACATTTCACGCGGTATTTCATTAATTTCATCACGAATATTTTGTTTGAGTTGCTCAAGCGTTTCTGGTTTGTTTGCATAAACCTTGCTTTTCAGATATCCCCACAAAAAGAAGTCCGGAGCAGTCAAATCAGGCGACCGTGGAGGCCAATCAACATCACCATTTCTTGAAATAACTTGTTGTGGAAAGAGGTCTCGCAGTAATTCCATTGTAATCCTGGCTGTATGCGATGTGGCACCGTCTTGTTGATACCACATGTTAATCAAGCCCAAAGCATGCAGTTGTGGCGTTAAAAAGTTTTCAATCATATCACGATATCGCTCCCCATTCACAGTTACCGTTACGCCGTTTTCATTTCCAAAGAAGTAAGGTCCAATGATTCCTCCTGACCAAATTGCACACCAGACTGTCACTTTTAATGGATGCAAAGGTGACTGATGAATAATTTGAGGGTTTTCCATTGCCCAGAACCGACTATTCTGTTTATTCACATATCCATTCAAATGAAAATGTGCCTCGTCACTCATTATGATTTTTTCATGAAAATCGGGGTTGTCATGGGCGAGCTGTAACATCCTATTGGCATATGTACGGCGGCGTAAATGGTCTTGTGGAAGAAGCTCTTGTGTCAACTGAATCTTAAATGGAAACAAATGCAAATCCTTGTGCAAAATTGTGGCCAAAGTTGTTCTTTGAAGACCAAGCTCCTGAGCACGGCGTCGAATTGAGGTTGATGGATTGTTTTGAACACTTTCTTGAGCAGCAGCAATGTTTTCAGCCGATCTTGCAGTACGTTGTGGTCCATGCTTGGACCTATCACCTACAGATCCTCTTTCTTCGAAATCATTCACTACACGATAAATAGTGCGTTTTGTTGGCACTTTATTACGAATTCTTACCAAACAATCAAACTATCAACGCAGAACTCTATGTCCAACAACTACAACAACTCCATGTGGCTATTCAACAAAAGAGACCTCATCGACCATATGACCAAAACGGCCATTCAAGAGTTGTATTGCAAAGTTCTGCATTCTGATTTTCACCTCTTCCGCTCTTTGGCAAACTCCTTACGTAGCGTTTCTTTTAACAACCACAATGAGTTAAGAGCTTGGTTGGTTGAGTCTTTTGAGTCGAAACCGGAGGAGGAAGAAGCATCGGGAAAATTCAAGGTCATAAATAAAGATGGAGAATATATAATTGAATAGCTTCTTGATAATTGTAGAGTTAAAATTAAAATATATTAAATTTGAAAAAAAACGGACACTACTTATTGCCCAACCCAATAATAGAGAAGGAATGTTAAGATGCGTATTATTTAGATACCTTCCATAAATGACCACCAAACTCTCCAGATTTCAACCCTCTCAATATTCAAGAAAGTTTCCGAGAAAATTATGAATGCCAAGAATAACTATTTCAAAATCTATTAAAACTTCATCTTGTAATACTTTTGTGTTGTTTTTTTGGACATATTATATGTCGCAGAAAATCCATTAGGAACCTCATCTATAACTGGTGACAGGTTTAACCCATTCACCCTGTCGATTAAGAGGCACATCATTACTGAAATTTTATCTGAAAGTTTAGCGTTCTATAAGGCAAAATAGGAAATGGCACAATTTGCAACTTTCAAAATACATTTGATGGATTATCGCCGACTCTCACCTCATCGCAATTACCCCAGGGAAATCTAATATTTCATTATTTTTCCTTAAAAGCAGCGAACTCTTAAGCAAAGTACTGGATAATCAATACGAGCAGCAGCTGTTGTTATTTTTTTACTTTCTTTGCTCGTATTTGCGATCATAGTTTAAAAAACATTTAAATTCAGTTTAATGTTAACCAAGCTTAATTTAACTTGACATATTGTACTACAATAACTACACAGAAATTGAAAAATAGATCAATAAATTTGAACAATACTTTGCCACTCAGATAGTCACTTTTTTATACTTAGCATTTCCACCGAACTTGTAAGTTGAATAATTGAGAACTTTTTTGTATATTTACACAACTTCGTAGCTATACGTGTATTCACACCACATTAATTATTTAAAAAAAAATTGTTAGAAGTCGTTTTACCACTGTCGTTAGTATTAGAACTTTACTGAAAAATAAATTGTATTGTTTGTTTCTAGGAAACCATGTATTGAAAAACAAATACATGTGGCAGTATACCAAAACCCACTAAAATGTTTTAATAAAAGGGAAAGATCATGTAACTTTATTTTTCGCCGATCGACATTAAAGGCGTACAGCTGTCAGGTACTAATATGTCACATTTACTGCCTAGGCATTATAGTCCAAGCATTCTGTCACGGATTAATGTTAAATTTGCAGAAATTATTACCTGGACAAAAAAAATATGACCGTATAGAAAATTAAATTTTAAATTGAGTTTCTTGTTCTTTAAACTCGATCCAATATGGCGAACATGGTTAAAAAAAATCGCAAAGTTGAAAAAAACTGTTTTTCTAAAATAACTAAAAAAATATAGCAC
>NW_019416383.1:1553723-1583189 GCF_000390285.2 Anoplophora glabripennis | reverse complement strand
GTTGTTCTGGTTCTGTGGCAGCAGAAGACACTGAAGACTCTATCTTTTTCGAAACTTCCATTTTATTTCTCAAACAGTCATCAACGTAGCCTTCGGCAACTGTAGTGGATTTCCACCCTCCATGGCGATTGAGGGCAAGCAGATTTGAGCCAGAATTGACTAAAATTGTGGCCGATGAACGCCGAAAACAATGTCCCGTGTAATTTTCTGGATTCTCTAGCATCAAAACCTCATATTTGGCGATTTTTTCGATTTTTACAATAATAATCATGATTCATTCGATTTGTAATCCTATTTTGTAAAAAAATTAATTACAAATATTTTTTTCCTCTCCCATTTTCGCCTAAAATCAACTCTTAAAAAAATACATAATTAAATAGGAAAAAAATACATTTTTCGAATTTTTTTAACATATTGTGCCGCCAAAAGTTAAGCACACGTTTTCTTCTGTGCGCATAGAAAAATTTTCATTTCTAGTGATATTTGAAAGCCAAAAAGACAAAAATCTCCGTGGATATACGATTTGCCCAAACCAAAACAGATACCGCCTAGTCTAAAGGATTATCAGTAAACAAGCAATATTTTTTGAGTTGAAATTTCGTTGAAATCCTAAAACAAAGACTAAAAAAATGGAAAATATGGAAATTCCATCTGAAATTTTAAAAAAAGCCATTGCGGCTACTGCAGGCATCATTCCGGAGGAATCAAAATCTATATATGTACAACAAAGAAGTGAAGGAATTTCAAGATTGGAAAATCAAAGAAGGGGTAAAAGGCGTAAATGAGATGTCTTGCTGGCTTATTTTTTCAATTTAAGTGAGAAATTACTTCCATCCACATTGTGGACTAAATATTCCATGTTGAAGTCAACTTTGGGAGTTTACAAGAACATTGAAATTTCTAAATTCGAAAGACTAGTGGCATTTCTAAAGTCTAAGCACAAACATTTTCAACCAAAAAAATCCAAAGTCTTAGAAATAGAACAAATCGAACAACTTTTGCGTGAAGCCCTAAACTTCAACTGAATAGTTTAACTGAGTTATATTTATTAAATTTGTTGTTTTCAGGTGGCTTGATATTAGGAGTTTTTGGCGCTTGCCGTTGTGAGGAATTGACCCATCTAAACATAGACAATATAAAGGACAAAGGGCAGTATATCCTCATCAATATTTCAAATACTAAAATGAACAAACCAAGAAGCTTCGCTGTGTTAAATGAATGATTTTTTGTTAATCCAATTGAATTAATTAGAAAATATTCTAAGCTAAGGCATAAAAGGTTATTTTGCAATTTTCAAAAGGGAAAATGCACACGTAATATGTCGGTATTAATAAGCTATCAATAATCCCTAATGTTGTTGCGCGATTTTTGGGCTTGACAGATTCTAATTTGTATACAGGGCATGGCTTACGTCGCGCATCTGCAACTCTCTTGGCCAATGCTGGAGGGGATATTCCAACACTCAAACGCCACGGTGGATGGAAGTCATCTATCATGGCAAAAGGTTATATAGGAGAGTCAATTTCCAGCAAAATTGATATTGCTAAAAAGATACAAGGAGTGCAGGCTCCTGAAGCAAGCACAAGTAAAAAACTAGAAAAATAAACCAAACATTTGTCTTTTTATGATTTCTATGTCACAAGTCCTAACTTACTATTGACTTATGACTTATAACTCACAAGTGACTTATAGGCCACATTATTCCTTTAAAATTTGTTCTGTAACGAAAGTGATTTTATTTATTGTAAACATTTATAGTGAAATTAGAATAACCTGTAAGGGATATCTTGTCCTGTTTGTTTTGAAACATTTACTTCGTCTATGTAGGTTGAAGTGTAGACTAGTAGATTAGATAGATAGGTTTATGAACTATAGAATCCTCCAGAATGGATAAAGGCGACAGTATATCTAGTTTTTACGGATATGTCGATACGAAAGTGATATTATTTTTTATGTATGTGAAAATACGGATAGAACTTTGGAATCAATCTTTTGCTACTTCTGGGTTTTTCTTTATATGTGTATTTAAAACATTATGGCTTTTTTGACACATTAAGAATAAATTTACAGTAAGGTACCTGCGGCAAATAAGCTCCACTTAAGAGGAAGCTACATTATTTGCCAAAAACACTTTAGACAACAAACAATACCTAACTAATACCTTTTTTGCGAAAAAAAAATGTTTATACGCCTTCTAGACCAATGTTTACGTTTAACTTATCTAATTACTCATTGCACTGCACAATGACACATTTGACGACGATGCTGTTGATTTTTTTAATGTTGTAAGTTTCGACGTAGAGTTAGTTAAAGAAAACAGGCCTATGATTACCAGTTGTTCCCTGTAATTGAGATGTTTTGCTCTTGGCGTCTTGTTTTCTTTCAATTTAAAAAGTTCAGGAATAGAGAGAAGTTCTTTAAAAGACTTTTTGAGATCTTCACTCTCTGCTTGTGTCTGCGTCACCAAAATCCTGGATTCGCGACTGGGTATTTCACAAGGATAATTGATCTTATCAGCATCTTTTCGAAGGACAATATTCTTCAACATACTAAAGGGAATATTATCTTCAAAATTATTTGATTCAGGTGTGTTGGATTGCGTATTATTAATATTATTATGCTGATTGTCATTTACATTCTTCTGATAAATCTGTATAACGTCAATAATGCGAGGTAAATCACAAATTACAGTCGGATCAAGTGAATATGAAACTGTCACTCGAAAACCATTTATAATATTCTCGAGTGTCATGCATCTGGGTCAAACATTCGATAGAATTTTACCAAAGCGATAGTTGTTCAAGTGACGGTCTGGATATGCTTCACAAAGTCTGACGACTTCTTGGTACCAATAATGTCCAAATGAATTATAAACTGCTTTTTCCAAAGGCTAAAGTTCGTGGATTGTGTTCGAAGTCAAGCAAAACAGCTCAATTATGAACATATTCAAGTGACCAGCAGCTTCACCAAAAAGTAATAAGAGCCTGTACCATTGACGTAACAGTGTAGGTACTTGAAGGAAAGCAGTGAAAAGTTCATTGGTCATACTACCTTTTCTGGGCATTTTAACCAGAATTCCTGTTGGAAAGTTTTCTTCCCATTGCTGTTTTAATATTTTTTCCCCTTAAATAACCATAAATAGCATAGTACTTCCTAAGGCATAACAGCATTGTTACGATCTCAATTGGAACCGCATAAAAACATTAAATCATAAATTCTACGGAATCCATAGACGTCCAGCAAAATTTAGCCCTGTCTCGTCTAGATATACTATACTCCGAGCTATATTACCATATAATTGCCATAAGATTGCCAAGTTTTTTATGTTTAAAATCGCATTGTAATAAAGCATGTCGTAAAATATCTAAAGGTTTATAATTATAATCAGGATAATCCCTTAATTTTTCTCGAATCATGTTTAAAGTAGAAACTTTATTTTCTTTATACATATTATAAATTGTGTGCCTCATCACAGCTGGTAAAATCGTCAATTTTCTTGAATTTTGTATTTTTCCGTTTCCTCTTTGTACCGTGATCAATCCTTCCATAATTACGCGAACATTGGCCTTTTTTGGATATCTTAGTCAATTCGTTAATCCGTTTCCTAACTTTTTTATCACATTGTTCACTATTTTCAATTCATTCTTATTCATATATATTTAATATAATACGTTGACTTTTTACGTGTAAATCTTTGTTTTTAAACTCTGAGTTTGTTTCGATACTTTCGACAAAAACCGGTTCCACTATTTGGGGATTTTCTCGAGTTATTTCGTTATCTCCGCTTCAAAGAGTTGCCAGAAAGCCACGCTAAATTACTCGATAATTACATATAACATTTATTTTAATAACTATTACCCTTTATTGGTTACGATATGAACAAATAATAATCAACTAATAAATAATAGTACGTATTATACTATCAACATACCCCGCCAGGCAATGCTCTGCACTGCACTGGCAAAGCGGCAAAGCTAAGTGAACCCGTGTACCATACAAAGAAATTATTTACGACCTAGTGGGCCAATACATGTTTGCTGTGATGACCAGCGCGCCGCCGTCAATTCTACATCAGGCGAACTAGTTTACCAATACCGGACTCGCCGAATTGCTATCAAATCACAAATACATCACTTTTGGAAATTTTCTTACAGTGTCAGCCTTGGTAGACATAAAATGGATCAATTATGTTACAAATGAGGAGCAGGAACTTAATTAAAGGATTGTAAACATAAAACAAATTCAATGTGGATCTGCTGAAGTGCTTTGATAATTACCTACCAATTGCTAAAGTTTGCACAGTAAGATACAAGTTTCCAACGCTTTCCTCCATACATTTCTGTTTATCTATACTGCCTACACTCAGTTCTGTATCACAGTTGAGTGGATACAGTAAAGATCAGTTGGTCAATAATGACAAGACATTTTATATGCAGACTACAGTTTATCGAAGAATTATGGATTACGTTTTTGTAGCACAGATGACTGAAGCAATATGCTGATTGTAATTAGTAGATTAAATTTAAAAAAAAAATAAGAAAGTTCTCCAATACAGTTCAATAGACATCACAATTTTTATGTATTTTTTTAAGGAAACATATTTCTGGATTATAAAGAAGATAATGGACTCTAAATTCCGTATGTCAAAGTAATTTTATTGAGTGTAAAATAACAATGCCAGCTCATTTTTTATCTATCAAATGATATAACTTCTATTTTGTAAAAAGTTGTATGTTACTTTACAAATTAAGATTCATACAACTTAAGAATGATACAACAATGATACTTAAGATACAACTTAAGAATGTTAATATTACATTACCTTATTTTCTAATTTCTATTCGAATAAACAGTTTTAATTATATGAAAATAATTTAAGGGAAATAGAAAACAAATTCCTCTTGCACAATTATTGTAAACAAAATACAGTCCAAATTTAATAATCCTTTAAACATTTTTTGTGAAGAAGTGATCAAAATATTATCACAGTTTTTTCAAATATGAATAAATTTTTTAAGTAGGTACTTGCCCCTCGTACACGCAATTAAATGCAAAAATTTTGCAGCTCTATCGCATGATACAGATTAACAAAAAGTCCCGAAGAGAAAGGTTATACACACCAAAGAAACCCACTGACGATTGATTGGTGTTCTTAGGCATCATCGCACCCACTTTGAAAGGATGCAGAGTAAAGTAAAAGGTCTGTCCACGTTTTGCACGTTATACATAGGAGTAAATTGTATATTACTGCCTTAAGAAATTACGAATTCCGTTTTTACAGTAAATTGGCGACTGAAATCAAATCTAAATAATCTGTCAGCTATAGTGGATTAAGAAAATTGAAAAACGCTTTTTTTCAGCTACAGGCTCGTAGCAAACCCAGATTAAAATGTTTTAAAGGCTTAGGAAATATCTAGGGAAAAGGCGTAGCTATAATAGATTCTATTGTATATAGCGTGTCCCACTAGTGCGGGAAAGTCCAATATCTATGTTAAAATGAGGAATATATGGATTTTTCTTTTTACTGTGTTGCCACATTTCTCGGAATGTACAAATTAAAAATATATTCAACTATACAGGGTGTTCCACTTTTCCTGGACAGACACCAACTTTGGTTTTTTAAATGGAAACACACATTTTTTATATTTTTTTCGGATTCTACATCAAAAATAAAGGGTACTTTGTGTAGAATAGTTCTATTCAAATATTCACAGTTTTTGAGATATCTCGCTTGAAAGGTTTTTCTAGTCGATATTGGTTGCTTACATTTTCTGATACTGACAGGTTATACTAATAGCTACTAAGCCCATTTTTTTATCAGATGTTTAGTAAGGATGACTCTTCCGAATCATGCTCCAAAAACTGGCCTGCGTTATACAGGGTGACCAAAATATCATGTCAAAATTGCCAATTGAAAAATTGAAAAATCTCGATTTTTTTAAATGCAACGCCCTGTATATTTTCATACCATGAGATGCAGAATTAAATTCTCTACAACTTTGCTATACCTGCTCCTATACCAAAATTCATTAGTTTTTCATGAAATCTCATTTCTATGAAAAAATGCGAAGTTTACAAATAGCTTATATGTAAAATAACGTAGTAGGCTCCTGTCAAAGGATAATCTGGAAAATTTTCGATTCACATAAGGTTTAATAGAAAAGCGACAGTAATAATTGTGAAATGAATTACTCTAAAGAAGAATTAGTAAATAAATAATAGAATAATTAGTAAAACTCATGGTAACTGTTTATTGGCAAGTCGTATTTACCAAACTAATAATCCAGATTTACAAAGATATCCTCGTACAAAGTGTTTTGTAAAACTGAAGGAGAGGTTTGAAAGAACAACAAATACAAATTATGAGAAGACAACAAGAACACACGCATGCAGTCTCCAAAACAGTAAATTAACATCGTGCATTTCTAACAAAAGTAATAAAGACCTAGTTAAATTAGTAATTAACAGGTAACCGCTCAAAATGTCTGCCATTTTTCTATAGACATTGAGCAATTCTACGACGAAAATTGCTTGACACATTTCGCAGCATTTCCGGAGTTAGGGTCAAAAAATCATTTCTTATCTTTGCCCGTAAATCTTCTACATCTATCGGAGGAGTTTCATACACCATGTCTTTTATATAGCTCCATAAAAAAATCAAGACAAAACAGGTCCCAGACCTTCGGGGAGGCCATGGAATTGGCTACCTATCCACTTATCTGGATACAAATCATTTAAGTATTCTCTAACCTGAAACAGTTTTTCTATGAATTTACATAACTTACATAATGAGAAAACTTACCGCCAGTGTGGAATGTGCAGGGGCACCATCATGTTGGAACCACTGACTGTTTAAGTCATCCGGAGGAATATGTCCCTGCAATTGGAGCAAGTCGTTTTGTAAAAATTGCAAATACCCATTACCAGTTAAGTTTCCTTCAAGAAAATGTGGTCCAATGACATATTCTCCGCATATTCCCGCCCAAACGTTGACTTTAAAGCGGTGTTGATGATCGTCTTGTCTTATTAATCTGGGATTATGATCGGCGTAATGGTGATAATTATGTCGACTCTCTCGACCAGTATTGGCAAAGGATGACTCGTCAGTAAATAACACCTTTGAAAAAAAATTTCATCTTGTTGTAGCTTTATAGTTGCCCACTCACAAAACTGTACTCGCTTCTGAAAATCTTGCTGTGTTAAGAATTGGTGATGCTCAGAATGATAGGGATGGAAGTTGTTTTTCTTTAACGTTCTATTAACCACACTTTTGAAAATACTAATTTCATCACTAATTTCTCTGACACTTGTAGATGGATTTTGGACTGCACATTCCAAAATGTCAATTTGACTATCCTGATTACCACATGCGTGTGTTCTTGTTGTCTTCCCATAATTTGCATTTGCCGTTCCTTCAAACCTCTCCTTCAGTTTTAAAAAACACTCTGTACGAGGATATCTTCTGGATCTGGATTATTAGCTTGGTAAATACGACTTGCCAATAAAGACCATGGGCTTCTCTTCTTCTATTAAACCTTTCTTTCTATTAAACCTTATGTGAATCGAAAGTTTTCCAGATTATCATTCGACATTAGCCTACTATGTTATTTTACATACAGGGTAGCCCATCAAAAACGTATCGCAAGGCATTACAGGGTAGTAATGAACTTTTCGGCAAAATCCAAAAACAGGTAAAGTTTGCTTCTGAGGGNCCACACTTTTGGAAATACTAATTTCATCACTAATTTCTCTGACACTTGTAGATGGATTTTGGACTGCACATTCCAAAATGTCAATTTGACTATCCTGATTACCACATGCGTGTGTTCTTGTTGTCTTCTCATAATTTGCATTTGCCGTTCCTTCAAACCTCCCCTTCAGTTTTAAAAAACACTCTGTACGAGGATATCTTCTGGATCTGGATTATTAGCTTGGTAAATACGACTTGCCAATAAAGTTACCATGGGCTTCTCTTCTTCTATTAAACCTTTCTTTCTATTAAACCTTATGTGAATCGAAAATTTTCCAGATTATCATTCGACAGGAGCCTACTATGTTATTTTACATACAGGGTATCCCATCAAAAACGTATCGCAAGGCATTACAGGGTAGTAATGAACTTTTCGGCAAAATCCAAAAACTTCAACCCCCTAAGTGGGGGTGCCATCCCCCAAATTTTTTTAAATGGGAATGGGGGCCAAGTGGGGAGTCATTAGAAAGGGCTTTTAATTCTCTATACATCGATTCTTACTTTTTGAAAATCGATTTATTATTTTAGAAAATATGCAGCTTTGAAAATACGAACAATATTTTTGACGAGAAATGCGAAAATCGATTTAATTTTACTTCAAAACTTACGGTATTAGTCAAGTAAATGCTGAAAATGTTGTCCGCCAACTTGCATACAATGATACAGGTTGTCTTCAAACCGTTGTCGAACATTCTGGAGCACTTGCGGTGTTACTTCGCGACATACATTAATGATTCGTCCTCGCAGATCTTCCAAGGTATCAGGTGGAGTGCTGTAAACTTTGCTTTTAATGTGCCCCCAGAGAAAGAAATCTAAAGGATTTAAGTCGGGTGACCGAGGGGGCCACTCAATTGCACCTCTTCGTCCTATCCAGCGTCCTGGAAACGTCTCATTTAGGTAATTGCGCACATTGAGCGAGTAATGTGGAGGAGCTCCGTCTTGCTGGAAAATCAGTTCGTGTTCATTGTAAGCAGGGTCGTCCTCTATGATATTTGTTAGAGCTGGGTCGATGACATTTTGTAGTAAATCCAAGTACATATCGCCTGTCAAATTTCCAGGAAGGAAAAAAGGACCTACAATGGAATTTCCAAAAATACCTGCCCATACATTCAACTTCTGGGGGTGTTGGGAGTGTGTCTCATGGAAAATCCTTGGATTGGTATCAGCCCAGTAACGACAATTATGGCGATTCACTAAACCATTCAAGAAGAACGTACACTCGTCCGAAAAACACACATTAAAGAGGAAATTATCGTTTATCGCTCGTTCAGTCATTATTTCGCAAAATTGCAAACGACGATCAAAATCGTCTTCATTTAGCTCTTGCACTAGCCGAATCTTATAAGGATGGAATTTGTATTTTTTTAATATTCGTTGGACACTTGTACGACTCACTCCTGTCGCAGTAGCCAATTGCATTGTACTCAGCGTACTATCCATTGCCACTTGCCCCAATACCGCTATTTCCGTAGGTTCATTTAGTACCGGATTTTCAACCTGCCTCTTTTTGTTATGAACGGAGCCAGTTTCGCGAAATTTGGCCACCAATTCGCGAACAATTTTTCCAGACGCATGTTTCTCAGGATGCCGTTGGTTGAACAGTTCGGCGACCCGATTTCCGCATTCATTGTTTTTGAAAAAAAGCTCAATAATTTCTACTCTTTCTGGAATTGAGTACACCATAATTAATCAATTTAAAAGACTCGGCAGTATTGGTACTCTTCAACTACAAGTCACAAGACAGTTATCTAGCAACTTCTTGTGGCCTATCTAAATACGAAACAAAAAGCGGACAATTTTTTGCTCACCAAAATCAGGCTAAAGAATTCGCAAATCAGAAAAAAAACAGCGAATTCTTTTGAAGGAATTTACCAAGCTAATACCGTAAGTTTTGAAGTAAAATTAAATCGATTTTCGCATTTCTCGTCAAAAATATTGTTCGTATTTTCAAAGCTGCATATTTTCTAAAATAATGGATCGATTTTCAAAAAGTAAGAATCGATGTATAGAGAATTAAAAGCCCTTTCTAATGACCCCCCACTTGACCCCCATTCCCATTTGAAAAAATTTAGGGGATAGCACCCCCACTTAGGGGGTTGAAGATTTTGGTATGCTTTTTGAGCCAAAAGTTGTCCCCCTCAGAAACAAATTTGACCTGTTTTTGGATTTTGCCGAAAAGTTCTTTACTACCCTGTAATGCCTTGCGGTACGTTTTCGATGGGCTACCCTGTATAAGCTATTTGTAAACTCCGCATTTTTTCATAGAAATGAGACTTCATGAAAAACTAACAAATTTTGGTATAGGAGCAGGTATAGCAAAATTGTAGAGAATTTAATTCTGCATCTCATGGTATGAAAATATACAGGGCGTTGCATTTAAAAAAAATCAAGATCTGATAAAAAAATGGGCTTAGTAGTTATTAGTATAACCTGTCAGTATCAGAAAATGTAAGCAACCAATATCGACTAGAAAAACCTTTCAAGCGAGATATCTCAAAAACTACGAATATTTGAATAGAACTATTCTACACAAAGTACCCTTTATTTTTGATGTAGAATCCGAAAAAAATATAAAAAATATGTGTTTCCATTTAAAAAAACAAAGTTGGTGTCTGTCCAGGAAAAGTGGAACACCCTGTATAGTTGAATATATTTTTAGTTTGTACATTCCGAGAAATGTGGCAACAGTAAAAAGAAAAATCCATATATTCCTAATTTTAACATAGATATTGGACTTTCCCGCACTAGTGGGACACGCTGTATGTTCTATATATTCTGTAAGATACATATATAGTAAAGGTAAACCAAATTCGTTTGAAGCAACGAGTGGGAACAAACAAACATCTTTACTATTACCTACTGCCTAAATTTCCATCTAGTTTACGTCAGGTGCTCATCTGCATATTTCAGGCCTAAGTGAAATTTGTTCAATTGTACCTTCAAATTAAGATAGAACAGTGCTCATATTACGACCGTTCTAATAATAATATACCTCTACTCCTGGATAGCAAAATAATGTTTCTTGGAGAATATATACACAATATATCAAAGATTACAAATTTAAACAAAAAATGAATTACAATAAAATCAGTAATGAAATATGTTGTCTTCATTTATTTATTTATTTTTTTTTTTATATCTTTTGCATGAAATTCTATACATTGTAAAGAAAATTCACTAATTTTCACTCAGTTTTTTATCAATTTCTGCCCACATCAGATTCAGTGAAATATTCACTCTATTAGCACAGACAAAATAGCTATCGCCACAGACCGCTACTGAAATAGGTCAGCAATTTTAAATTTCCGAATTGCCGGTAGAGAACACCACCAGCAGAATTTTAGGAAGAATCAGATACACCGGCCCGCATATCTACGCGTATCCTAGCAACATATAAACAAGACTTTGGTAATGTTGCCAGGTGTACTTACGGATTTCTTTTGTACACTTTTTTATCAATATCTGTTTTTTGCGTTACTGTATTTACTTCAATGTATGATGTAGGTATTGATAAAAATGTTTTTAAAGAATCAACGAATATCTACAGGGTCGGAAAGTCCCCATGGTTCATCGGCCGTTACGTGAGAGCGATAAAGTAAATCATAGAAATCCGCGCGATAGAGAAAGATGACTATAAAGAAGGCGTCTAATAATCACCGCCCATTTCGCCCTTCCACAAATAAGATCCACTTCTTATTTGTGGAAGGGCGAAATGGGCGGTGACTATTAGATGCCTTCATTATAGCCATCTTTCTCTATCCCACGGATTTCTATGACTTGCTTTATCGCTCTCACGTAACGGCCGATGAACCATGGGGACTTTCCGACCCTGTATGTAGTTTCATGTGATATTCTGCAGCGGTGTTACAATTAAGTTATTTAATCATAATTTCGTTAATTTGCCACCTACTATTTTCATTTTTTGGTATTGAAATACTGCAGAAAATATATTTCCAAATAAACAAAATTCGTAATGATATTTTAACAGCTTGTAATATAATTTTTTTAATATTTGATGATGACGATAAATTTATTTAATATACAAGATGGGTTATTATTATTATAATTTTCACCAAAATAACCGAATTATCGGACACTTGTCAAGCACTACACGCTATACACCACACCACAAGATGACCAAATGGGGACGATGGGAATAGCAAAGACAACGCATGACAACCATAGAATGGTACCTTTATTGCTTTCACTCACACCGATTTTTTTGCAGTGCAGCAATATTTTCCTTTATTTCGTACAAGTACCTACTTACTTTGAAGTAAACTTCAATGAAACAACTAATTTCATCATTTTTCTATTGCATAAGGCCTAAATTATTAAACGCTAAAGCTTTTCTCGTCACTATGATTTGTAAAATATAATAAAAAAATATGTAAATGTTAAAATAATTCATGAATTTGGATGATGTGACCTAGAGAAAAATACAATATAAAGATAATTTGCATTTTAAACACATTTCCATTTTTTAAAGGTTTAATTACAGAATAATTAATGTTAAAAAAGATACTTTTGCATCGGTCTGGCAACAACAAACAGTTTTTAATTTTTTTATCATTTAATAACACTATGAAACTATAATTTTTAATCAAAATCAACCATTCATGTGTACTTTAGTGGCACAGATTTGAGAGATTTCAAACTTATTTCATCCTGTGACTTCATGTAAATTGAATTCTATGCTGAATTCTGAATTTTCGGACGTTTTTATCAGCAAAACCTCTTGTTTATTACATTTTGAACTAAAAATTCAAACTTGGGTAATATAATTTGCAAACCCATTTCTAATTTGGACTGGACTCTATATGCAGAGTTATTAATTAATTTTTAATTAACAGAAAACGATTTTTCTAAAGAATTATGCTGTGAATATACTTTAATGTAGTATTCAAGTCATAATTGACAGATTTTTCTTAAAAAAATGTAATGAACGAATGTAATTAGACGATGGGTTCTTCTAGACTAGAGAATAAAAATGCTAAATTGCAATATGCCTACAAAAACTAAAACCCAGAGGCGAGTTGTTCGATTGAGGTAGTATGAAGTTACCAAATTTTTTTTTCCAAATAAATAGATTTCGGTGATATAAGAAGTGGTCAAACTTATTTGAGCAACGCAAAATTGAATACATTGTTATGAGATATCTTTAACAATTTTCAAAATATAAAATACATAGGTATATAAAATTACAATTTCAATCCACCTAAATACTTTTTCCTAGTTTTATAATTTTTTTTTCTCTTTCTAAAATATTTCAAATATTTCACGAGAAAAACGATGAAAGTCACTTTTATTTCATTTGCTAGAAAATGAATTTTAGTGTTTAAAACGGAAATCATACAATTTTAAAATAAAATTTTGTCAACGGGTAATTATTTATCGGTGAAATCGATAAAAGATCCTTAAGACAACTAAGATTTTTCTACTGTTTACATTTGGTACTAATATCCTTATTGTACCGTAAAAATTGACTTTCGGCGATTTTGCCGTGTGGTCTGCATTTGCTTTGGTTAAACCAATTAAGGACAATTTAAATTGAACAAATCGTTTTCTTTCCTTCTCCCTAATTCAGTAAAGTATTATTCTTAAGGTAAATAAGAGGTTTTATATATAAAGAACATTTCAGCTGTCGGTTTTTCGGAGACTTTTCAAAGAGAATGAATATGCTATTTATATAAAAATGTACAAGAATTTACAAAAAAAAAAAGTGGAAATTTATTTTTTGTGTGACAGGTCTTGATAAAATAAATCTATTGCTAAGAATTTCTATTAATATTTGCCTGAAAGTAGCAGTAAATAATGAGATACTGAAGAGGACGAAAGTCAAGAACAATATATGTACTCATATTTTTTGTTTTTTATCACAAACTTAATGAACGAAAATTTAATATAAATTAACACGATCTGTCTATTTCTTAATTAAAATAATTTCTAAAGGTTACTTTTATTAAATATGTTTAATACATTTGTAATGGAAAGCATGTAACAAATTGTAACAAAAGGTCAATTTTACCTTATTTTCATTTTTTTCCCAACTTTTCTGGTAGAGGCCCTTGGAAAAGGACACCTTGGCATGTTAGGCCCTTCGCTATCGTGAGTAAGCGAATCTGGCCAGGCCGACTAAGGATACTCCTAAGTTTCTTTTGTTATTTCTTTATTTTGAAAGTATTGTCTGTTACCGCCGAAATCAATTTAAAGTTTTTATACAGCAAAAACCTAATAAAGGTTAACTCACATTTTTTGCCTTTTGCCCTCTAACTTCGTGACGCAATATGCCTGGTGGTAATATTAAGGTAGATGGTAAAAAATTCATTTCCATTCAATGTTCACTCACCCAATAGTGAATTAAGTTTAAAAATTAAAAAAAATATATCGGGTGAATAAAGAAATAGTCGCTCGATTTAACACAGACTGGCAATTTAGGGTTAAAGTTACGTAAGGAAGAGAAGAGAACAAAGAATTGTATGATTTAAAAAGTAAACCGTAGACAATGAATAAACAATGTCTTTCTAATTTTATTGAGTTCTAATTCAAGAAGGAAACTTGGTATACAGGTTGACCAAAATCGTCTTGTCCACGAGATTCACAGATCAAGAAAAGAGTGTGCTGTAGGCGTAACAAAGACAGAAGACCGATGTTCACTGTTCTATGTTCAGACAGAGAATGATCTCTGAGACAAGTCTGGTAACGTCACTGTGCGTTTGAATTTCACAGATGAGAATTTGGTCAAACTCTAGTTAGAATAGCCGATGGGGAGATGACAAAGTTTCAATGTTGATTATACCTAGGTACCAGCAAAATAATGGTGCCTTTTGTCGTCAAAGAGAGGTTAAAAAAGTGCAAATTCTTGACGAGGATCGATTTTCATCAGCATTAATTTCTGAATTCAGTGGCATCACTATTTTAAATTTCCATATAGACCAACTGAAGGAAAGTACATGTTTTTAATTTCTGTTACTTCATTAATTATGCCATAAGAATTAATCCAATCCTACTTGTACGTGGAGACTTAAATCTTAATGTTTTTTTTTAAATTGTCAAGAGGAACGCTTGTTGGACGATTCTACAGTACGCGCTTAAAGTATGGAATAATTTCAGTAAACATTCAATCGTCATTTACCCGAAAACTTTCCTATGTAAGATGGCAACATTTTTATACTGTCGGATCGACAATGAAACGATCTTTAAGAATCAAGAAAAAAAAATGGGGGTTGCTATTTGAAAAAAATGTCGATGAAGTCATTACTTGAAAACAAATGACGGTTGAAAATCGCCTTTTATGCTAAAATATGTATTTTTTAAATTAAAAATCGACCTGTTTGAGGATTTTTCCCAAAAAAAATTTGTTTCGTTTTTACTGAATTTATTCCATATTTTAGGCGCGTATTGTATAACACTGGCACACAAAAAAAAGTGGTCCGGCCTTTTGATTTGACCCAACAGAACGAATCTGTTTAGCCGTTTACCTCAAACACCCCCAAAATTTTGAGTAATTGGCAAAAAATCTGAAAAGTCGCCGAAAAATTTTTTCTGACCTTCATCAAGTGTGTTTCTTATGTATTTTTTGATACACTGAGTTCGAGTCTGTAGTCTATTAGATTCTCCCCTCCACAGATTTTGCGAAAGAAACGCAAAAAAGTAGCTGAAAATGGCAAAAAATCATATTAATGCAAGGAAATTTAGAAATACTTTTTCTAGATTGGATCAAGTGTTCTTCTCATAAATTTTGTCGAGTCGAATTTGAATCTAAAGTCTGTTGAGCCTCAATACCCAAAAATTTTGTAAAAATCGCAAAATTCTCGACAAAAATGGAAATCGTGAATCCCAAAAAATCTTAAATATAAGTAATGATTATGAACTACTTCCAAATAATAAATTCAATTGACTCGAACGAGGCTTTCTTTAAAGTTGTTCTTACACTTCTCTTGTTGCGAACTCTTTTCTCTTCGAATGCAAAGAGTTTCTCTTTCTCTTCCGTCTATTCTGATTCGTTTCTCTCTTCAATGCCCAACAGAAATCTGCCATCATGTTGATATCTCATCTTCCTTAGTATCGATTTCACTTATATCTTGATGGAATCTTTCTCCTTGTTCTTCAATGTAGTCTTCAAGGTTTTGAGGAAAGGTCAGAGTGTAGGAAGTGCAATTTAAGATTCAAATTTTTCAAATAAAAATTTTTCAACATCTTTCCCACTATATTTCATTACAATCCTCACTCTTCTCATTTCCTAAAAAGTTCCGAGAGATATTCTTCAAACTTTGCCATGTTGCTTATAATACCGTTTAAAATACCATTTTTCAATTTCGCTGAAAACTTTTCTCCTAAATATTGAAAACAGTCACCGCCTTTGTCCAGAGTTTTGACAAACTGCTTCATGATATGAAGAGGTTGCAATAGAATATTTGAGGGCTCAATCAGTGGTCTATGTATGAATTTAATCGACCCTGGATGAAACTCCGTTCTCGTTGGCCACTCTTTTTTTGAACGTAATGATTTTTCATATGCCTGCTATCCCATAAACATAAGAAGCAGGAATATTATGTGAAACCTGATTGCTGGCCCAGTATCATGGTTTCAATTTTTAAATCACCTCATACTTTCCACTGATGCTCCGAGTAGTTTATTTTCTCCAACGCTATCTGCAAATTCTGGTAAGTCTCTTTGATCTTCGTTGAACGATATCAGAAAAAAAAATTACGCTCACTAACATGATTTTTAGCGATTTTGCGCTATTTTTGACGATTTTTGCTATTATTTTGCGAATTTCGCAAAATCTGGAGGAGATGCAGGTAAAAAACTTAAGATTTGGATTCAGTACATTAAAATACATAAGAAACCCACCTGATCAAGTTCAGAACAAATTATTTCGATTTTTTTGCTCACTAACCTGATTTTCGGCGAGTTTTCACTATTTTTTGACAATTACTCAAAATTTTGGGGTTGTTAGTTTTAATTTAAATGTCACATCACTTACACCTACACAGTGTTTAAAAATGAATGAACAACTTTCACTAATGTAAGATAAACATTTTAACAAATCTCAATCTCACCTAATATAATGTTTATGAAGCTTTAAGATATCGAAAATATTCGCCTGATTGTTATTGGGGTAATAATAATAATATGAACTTCAATAATATGTCATTCTACTTGAATCAATTTAGAAAAAGAAGAAAAATTGAATAGACTAAGTGTTGCTGTTGGAGTAGTGATAATAACAATATGAACAACAATTATACTTAAATCAATTTAGAAAAAGAAAAAAAATTGGTTTATAAATTTTATGATTTAGGTTTTAGCGGTATGTTCTTGGAATGGCTGATGGCAATAAAAAACAGATCAATGTCAGCAAAAATTCGAAATTTCGTCTTAAAACAAACTCTAGAGCACCCCAGGGATTTGTCCCGGGACCACTAATATTCTATGTAGAGGTGGTTTAATCTTCGAAGGTCATACTTAAATTTAAAATACAGTTTGGTGTAACATTATGGCCTGATAAATAATAATAATAATAATTATTATTATTATTATTAGGTCATACTTAAATTTAAAATACAGTTTGGTGTAACATTATGGCCTGATAAATAATAATAATAATAATAAATTATTATTATTTATTTATTTATTTATTTATTAAGTTCTCTCTTCATCCTTATAGTTCTGATTGAACCAAACCATTGTATGTTGTACATTTTGCAAAAAAACTTGTCTAACCAGCTGCGTATCATCCAAAAGGCATTTTTATAGCCGCAAATTTCCGTAATCAATTCGACCCCGCTGTTACGAATGTTCCGCCACTTTAAATTTGCTGACAGATACTGTGGACTACATACGGTTCAGTAACGCATTGCTGAAATTTATTGTAAACACAGCTTGATATTACAATCATATAGGTACATTATTTAATGGAAATTGATATTTTAAAATTAAAATACCTTATAATTTATTCATTCAAACAGCGATGTGGGTGGAAATTTCTATACATATAAATATTTTAATTAGATTAAATAAATACAAAGTACAATTAACGCAGATTTGTAATGATAGCTATTTAAAATATATATATTTTTGTTTGTAATGCAGTCATCAAGAAAAAAATTTTTGAGGTGGATCAAGTTTATACGCCACTGAAGTTTGAGCACTATCTTTTCAGAGGAATTGATATATTTTTTTAAATTTTAATAAAAAAAAACTATAACAATTTCACAAAACGAACGTGAGTTTTTATCTTTGTCGTAAAACAAAATTTCGAAAGCAACTTTTCATTATTTTAAATAATCAATCTCATGGCAAACAAATATTGTTTTAGTGTTGAATCATAAAAATTGTTATACTTAACCTTTTTATTAAAAATTAAAAAATATATTACCTGAAAAGAAAGTTTACATTTTTATAGAGTAGATTGAAAAAAATATATAAAATTCATTCATTTTTCTGTTATGATTTTTTAATTTTCTGAAATCATCCCTTAACTTCTAGCCACCCGAACTCTGTTAATTTTAATCATAGATACAAGAAAAAATTAACAGACCATTTTTATGTAGGATTTTCTGCTCTACAACTTGTATAAAAAAATGTCTAGCTCTTACCCCTTTTGAATTATCTTGAAAAACCCCTTTATTTTATATTTTTTCACCCCTGGCCGATGGTTGAAAAAAAATTACTGTCACATTGTTATTATGCACCTCAAACTAAAAAAATTGCTTTAAAGGCCCAACAATACTTTTTTATCTTTACAACTTATTACAATTGCACCTTAATGCTATACAGTTGCCTTATATTATTTGTACAGTACTAGAAGAAATTATTTTTGTGGAAAAGTTTTCATCTTGATTTAGTTAATTCAAAGTAATAATTAAATTTGCATGTCTGATAAAATTTACAAGACAGTACTTCAACATTTTAAACTCTAAGTAAATCTGCGAAATTTTGTTGAAATTAAATCCAAAGAAGAAATTTCTCTAAAAAGTACACGAGGCGATACGTTTTATATTACAAATTAACACTGGAATTTGATTAGGATTGTCGAACAACATTTACAAAATCTATCCAGTTCTTGACTGTATCGAGAGCCCTTGACCTTTTCAACCCCTTGAAGTTTTTATTATTTCTTTTGCTGATGTAAAAACTGTCGTCAAAGCGACTTCCTTGCCCATCAATAAACTAGAACAATGAAAGCAATTTTGCGGGTCAAAATTTTAAGTGTGTCCTTAAAATGCTAGCAACTCCCATGTCGGTTATTAGGGATGATTTATTACAATAAAATGGATTTTGATCATGGCTAATCGAACACCTCGTGAAAAACGGAGTTTAATATGGCTGAATATAATGCTAATACTGATTTTTAGTACCTACCTACTTGTCTGGTGTAAACATGACATTTATTATTAGCAAAATTTATAGCAAAATTTATATACTCCACTTTAATATTATAAAAAAATATCCAAATTAAAGTTCTTTTATAATTTTATGGGAAGAAAAAAATATTTAATCTGATATTAATATAAAAATATAAATTTATTATTTGTTAATTGCTTACCCGTCTCTCTTTTTCATTGAAATATCATTCTAACAAACTCAATAAAACCAAAACAATATTTTTGGCATTAATTATAGCTAAATGGCAATATGTGATCAGTCTCACAGAACCTACTTAGATGGAGAAGAACAAGGGCAGGTCAAAGATTCCTAGCTAAGGTTAAGAAAGTGCGAGGTACTTAATTCTTAACTAGGGACAACCAGATCCATAAACCTTAAAATCACTATAAAGCGTAATAATTTGATTTGACTTTATTGTCGGTTTGATAGTTGTGATTACGTTTATATGTTGATAAGTGTTGCTTGGGGTACAAATGCCTCGTCTATATTTCACTAAAAATACCTGCCTACTGTACTAAATAAGGCAAAGCGCTGAGTTTTAAAAACCACACGAATAACAAAAAGTCCGAATCTGTTTCCTCTGATATACAAAAAATATATATACCTACTCATAATTAAAATGTTGTCGAGTAGTATTAATGTCAAATAATGTACATGTTGTTTGCTTTATTTTACTAAGTAGTAGCGTAATTATTGCCTACTACTTCACGCACTATCGTAGGTAGTTTTCTGGAAACAAAATTTATTCAATCTATTGAAAGAAGGAAATGATTAAAAAATTTTCTACCCACAAGTGAAACGTAGCTAACGTAAAAGTAAGGAAATTAAGATAGACTGTCCAAATTTGGGAACCCTTACGAAAACGTATCAATATATTTTATATAGTTGTGTACTGGAAAAATTTCTTAATCCACTTATTGAGGAGTATTGCGTAGTTGCATGCAATATCGTTTCAATTCCAATTTATGTAAAAACTGTAGGTTTCTTTAGAGCAAATGTATAGTCCGTTTCAGCATAAAAATTTTAATATAATTGGTTCCTCAGTTACAGTTACACGACTTGGAAATGAAGGAACTTTTTATTGAACCCGATCATATTTTGGCTTCAAAATTATCTGGTAGTATTTATTTGTACTCCCCTTTTCAAATACACCTTATATGTTTCAGAAATGCTATGTATCTAATCATTATTAACTACTTTATTGTTATAACATTGACGACTTCGCTATTTTGTATAATATAAATTGCAGTGTCGATACGATGATAAAATATTTTCACATACATACGTGGTATATCCTAAGTTGTTCAAAATATATCAAAGTACCTTATGAAAAAAAGTTCATTTTAATATACAGTGTGTCCACGGGTGGAATTGAATACAGTAAACTTTTTTATACTTCATTTTATTCTTGTTAAAGGATTATGCTCATGTTCAAATGTACAAAAACTTAGATTTAAGTAGACCATTCTACTCGTATAAAAAGAATAATTCTAAATACAGTTGATTTTATCCTTAGAACTCAATAATACGCGATTATAATTAGGGAACACATACAGTGTGTAATACATACTAAGGTTGGCGAGGTACAATATTAGGGAAAGATTAGGCCATAGAACTTCGGGAAAACAATTTTGATTAATAAATCGACCAAGAGAAATCGCTGGAAATAGTTTTCAATCTCGTAGCTCGACCGCTAAGGGGCACAATCTACATCAAAACACAGAGTTGAATTTTTCTCAGAAATGTTTCCTGTTCAGGTATATTAAATAGTACAAATATGGATAGCCGGTTTCATTGCGCATAACTTTTGTTGTTGACATTTTGTTCTATCTCTAAGGATTTGCTCATCAAATGCCCATAATGTTATACTTCGTCTTCGTCTTTTCATGCTTTATCTCGTGGTGAATGCGAAATTTCATTTACCTCAATATGGAAACCTATATATGGCGTTATTTCAAAAGAATGTCATTTTATGGATTTTTCTCAAAAATTTTAAATGCAATGCTATAGTTTTCTTTACAGAAATGAATTCAGAACAAATAATTGATGAATATAGTATAAGTTTGAAATTTCTAACGACAGTGTTGTTTATTTATTGACGCTATTCGTCCAGGTTTAGGTTGTTTCACGTTTTCTTAAAAAAGTGAAATAGCAGGATAAAACTTTTTATAGGTTAGTTTGAAGATCATAAAAATAGCTACATTTTGATGCCAAAAAGGGTTCAATATCTTTTTTTGTTATCAAGTTATTCGCAAATTAGTGAGCATAAAATAAATAGTGATAATGAATTGAGGAACACGACGCTAACGAAAAGACATTTAATTACCTAAACAAAATGCATTTATAAAAGAACCCTTTCTCTAATATCGTACCTCGCCGACTTTAGTGGAACACCAACTATTTCCATGTTTAATAAGTACAAAATGTCACCAGCTATTTTAGGTGTTGTTGACAGATTTTTTAACACAAATTTTACATTTTTGGAAACGATTACGGCTGTTTAAAAAATCATATTTTATTATAATATTTTTTTCTGGAGAATTAAGCAGGTCTTGACAAGTACAAAAAAATATATTCTGATGAGGTAGAGTGTGTTGTATAACATATCAAAAAATTTAATTGGAAAAAGATATTCAAAATTCACATATTAAAGATTTAGGGCACCAAAGCAATCGACTTACTTTGATTTTTTCAGTGTCTCCATAATGTTTGAGTAAAAGTGTCCTTTATAAAAAAGTGGGAAATATTTTATTGGAACTTGTTTTGAATTAAAATGTATGCTAATCTGCCGTCCCGTTGTTACATTATTTTTAAGAAAACAACATTTTTCTCCAGAACTAAGACCAAAATATCCATAGCGTGCATACTACTTTTTAAAATAATTAGATGCTGTGATATGTGTTAAAAATTTTTTCGTAAAATAATGTGAAAAATTACTCTCCGAAATGCACACCCTGTATATTATGAAAGCAAAACATTGTAATTACATGTTTACTATTGCTAATATTAATACTCATTTTCGACTTATTTTTAAAATTACATTCTTATTAAGAATAATTTATATATTTTACGTTACTTTTAGGATAACGCATTTTTTCCAGATAATATATAGCGAACTGTTTAAATTCTTATGGTAATAATTCTATAGAAATCGTGGTTTCAAGGCTTTTATGACCATGCTGATATTTAAAGTATGATGATTTTTCTGGTTGTTATGCCGTGACTATGTACGTGGTCATCACCATTGTAACCTGGGGGACTATTTTTTTAATTATTATCTATCTACCGTTATGACCAGTATCATAACGAGTCTGGATTTCAAAAGAGTTTACTATTTAATTCTCGAAAGGGAGTTTATAATTATCATTACATTTTAATTAATACGTGGGAACTTCACTTACCCTTTATTGCTTACGTAGAATGTAATCCGGTGGCTGGCTATACAGGGTGACACTGAAGTATAGAGAAACAAAAGGAAACACCAAAACTTCGAGGAATGGTTTTAATAACAACAAACAAAACAAACAAACAAAATAACGACACAACGGCTCGAACAACATTATTAATTTATTTATTTACACGCGACAGCGTACCGAGATTCAGGGAATGCGAGATTCATAGCAAAATTTGGAGAAAACTTTATCCTTTATTAAATTAACCCGAGACTCTAAAACTAAGTAGACTGCTCAATGTGAAACCCAAGGAAGAAGATTCGACACTTCGCTTCGACACGCCCATTTCTTGGGTCCAGAAGTTTCTGTTCTTATCTTATTGGAGGGAACCCTGAATGTCGGGACGCTTTGGCATAACGATGCCATGTTAATAATTACCTATTGACTGGACTTACATTTATATACATGATTCTGTGACTAGGCTTACAAACAATCCTATACCTTCCTCTTATGACTCCACATAGCAATACGGGACGGATAAGCCATCTCATTTAATCAGTTCTTTTAGCTTGGAAAATCTGTCTAAAAACAAGCTATTATTATTTTCCTGACAACATTCTAACAACTTATTCTTGGAATTCCTGCGTCCTTTGGAATGCATTTTGCGCGTTATTTGAAATATCGATTTTTCTCTTTATACTAGATGCTCAACACATGGCCCCGACAGTTTAAGTGAACTTGTTAAAAAATATTGCTAAATTTCTAGTTGAAAGCCCTCAACTTTCGATAATTTGTGTCGACTAAAATATTTTACTTTTCGGCCCATCCATTCCCAGAACTAACACATAAATTACTACGCGTCCCGGCTTTTGTTACACCATTTACGGATTCACTTCCTTAGCATTAGCTGAGTATCTTTGACCTGTCTCTGTTCTCCTCGAACCAGAAACGAAATGAACATCAGGGCGGGCCTAGGCATTCTGATGCGGATCCGCCCCCACAAAGCCTAACCCGAAAACAACAAGGTCAGGTCAAATATCTCTAGCTAAGGCTAAGAAAGTGCAAGTTAAATCTGCATCTGACGGTGACCAAGCACATAGGCCATGACATAATAACCCGAAAAAACAACGTAAAAATCGTTTGATTTCGTCGGTTATATACACCCACATTTTTTGTACATCACATCCCCACTTAAACGCTGCCTTAATTGATGTTAGCAATTATCTCTAAATGTGCACATGTTTGTTAATCGTTAATATAATAATCGGATTATACTCCTAATTACAAGACAAACTTCAGGCCAGATGAGGGTGTTTTGACGTCCTTCGCGTCGTAATGATAAAGTTATTCGGAATCGCATTATGAATATTAACTGTGCCATGATGAAGAAAATCCGAAATTGTAAAGCCTTCACAGCGTTTACTCTACAACTCTCTTAATAGCTATAGTCTGTTTAGAAATGAAAGATGGTAATAAAAGCTTATTATGTATGCAATTCGTAAATAAATGTACATGTGGTGCTTATATTCAATATTTTTATATTATGTATTTTCCGTACAGATGAGGTGTACTTTTAAAAAAACTTTGTGTGATCGGACTGTACTAAATTGTAGCAGGTAGCTAAAATTTAATCCCCGACACTCCGTCTTTGTCCATGCCGCTTCAATTTCTCGGTCCATTTCTCTTATAAGTAAACAATACAAAAACAGCATTTCAAAACATGAGGCTACTTTAAGCATCATAACCGGGTTAAGAGGGTTTTTAGTAATTCAAATAAAATTATTCAATATTATTATCAAAATATTTATTTAAATTTAATGAATAGACTTTTATTCCACACANTTATTTACATGTTTAAAAAATTGTTACTAACGTTTGCCCCCACATTGGCGCGGTAGACTGCCGTTCCGTTTACTTACGAAATCAAAACAACAAAATGAGAAAAAATCAGCTTTGTAGGAATAATTACATCAATAATGTCGCTGCCTCCCGGGCTATAACCACTGTTGCCGAATTTAGGCTTCCCCATACTTTGTTCTGGCTAAGACACTACTTAAAAGGTATCCGAAGTAAAAAAGTTCTAGATTAAAGTGTTAAATTTTTTATATGTAGAAACGAATTTGATCTCGTCGAAATTATACCAATAATGAGTTATGCAAGAAAATTACTATAATACCTATATTTAATTTATAACCTTGCATACAATTATACTGATACAGCAAATCTTAATGATTCACTTCTTCACTTTACGTTAAATGATTTGTGAAATTATTTTTCACCTTACTTTAAACAATCCTTCTTCTATTTTCATTAGGAATATAATTTTCAGTTACACTAGGAAGAAAACCACACATTTTTAGTCATGTTTGTATATTGTAAAATAAAGAAAATACTACATACAATAATTTAAGCTTATAAATTATAAACATATATGTTATTACTATACAAAAATTTTAATTACTTCTAAAAATCAATTGCTTTGCAAAAAATAATTACTAAATAGGTCCAAGGCCTTGTACCTATGTGAAATTTTATTCTTCTCTGCATTGGGCATCTGGGCATAAGTAATATCGTATCCAGCAGGTTCGAAACATGGATCCCATCCAAAATTTCTGGGTCCTCTGGGATTCACAATCCGTCCATCCGTATTGCCTTGAAATAAAATCACTTCGTCGTTTTCACCTCCTGGATGATAGGCAAACGTACAAACAGCTTGAGCTGATTTGTCGTCAAACCCTGCCAGTAGTGTAGGTAAACCTTCTGGTCCCAATTTCTCAAAAAACCACTTTATGTAAGGTCCTGGTAAGCCCTTGAGGGCATTAAAGCATAATGCTGTGTCCTCTATAATTACTAGTCCCTGTACATGTCTGTAGGCTTCCTTTTGGGAAGTTTTGGGAAGTCTCCGCCTAATATTTGTACGACTTCTTCTAATTTTTTGGGATTGCCCGTTACAAATGTGATCAGTGTCGACATTTCTACAATGTTTTCGTCTCCCGCTCGATACGAAGTACACACACAAAAACAGAATATGTAACACTTGGAAAACTGGATCAAATATGAATTTTATTACTTGGGGACTTGGTTTATATGAGAATCGTTTTTACCTGGACAATTATATTAAAGATTATCCCCTAATTTTAATCCGATTAAATATTAATATAATTACTACTTAGTAATACGGTTTAATTATGGATCGTTTGTACCTGGAGGGCAGTATTAATAATTATTCCTTAATATTAATTCCCTTAGATATTTACAATCCAGATGTAATTTTTTGTATGAGCTAAGCAAAGTTTAATAAACAGTTAAAATATTTTACATTTTTTGTACCAAAATACAGATGATAAGAGCAACCAAATGATAAAATGTAAAATTAAATTAGCGTTAGAATAAAAATTACTACTAGGTACCTATAATTATGTNTCATCTTTATCGATAAGAACTGACTTCCTGTTCCGCTTTTCCCAGCAAAAATTCAACTCTCGTAAGACGGCCCGTAATTTGCTTCTACTGATTTCTGGCAAATCGTTATCCTCTGAAAGTTGACTTAAAATTTTGTTTATCGTTGGTATTTCTTTTTTAAAATAAAATGAGTGTACTCTAGTCACTAAACACAAGTTGAATTTTACTCTACTGCACAAGCACGTCTTCGTATATTCAGCTCTAAGACTGGATTGATCTGTCACAATACACTGGCTCCTGCCCTATGATGTATCCAGTAAAATATACTAATGTACACCCATGACCTGTTAGCATTAGTGTTACCCGATAATTACCTGAAACGAAATATTAGCACGCCCATGGCTGGTTTTTACCTCGGGGTTTTTTACTCTCTTTCATTTCCAAACAGAATAAGGTATTACTAGTTTTATATCACACATTTTAAAAGAAAACTTTTAATATTCATCGTTCAATTTTAACTAGGGTTATTCATGTTTATTTGATAACTTAATAATATGTACGTACGAGTATAGTAGCTAGCTCAAATTCCACTGTGATTGACTTTGGTTAAGCAATTATCTCTAAACACACAACTGTCTACTAATTATTAACGTAGTCTGTAAGTTGTATCCTGGTTTCAGGGTTAAAGGGTAAGCCCCAGGACAACTATACAGAATTTATTCGTTATTGGCTCTTCCGTAATATAAATTTAAATAATACACCATGATAGGGTACTATAATAAGGCGTCTTGCCCAAATATGTGAACTCTGCTTGAAATAAACATTTCTCTACAACTTTCGTATACAATGTATTCGTTCCATTATAGTTACTGCATGTGCCCTGTTCAAGCTTAGGCATTATGAAATTTATATATAACCGTGCAAAGGTAGACCCACTATTGTAAGTGCGATAATATAAAAAATAATACCAAAAGAACAAAATTCCTTTTTTATTGAAGAAGGTAAACAAAACAAAAAAATTTAACACATATCAATGTCTAAATCTACAGATCAATTTTAACTCAACGAGTTAGTATAGTCTTTCCTATATCAATTGAAGAACCAAGAGAATGCAATAACTTTTTAATTTTCATTAGGTATATAATTTTCCAGTTGCACTAGGAAGAAAACACAAAATTTTAGTTAGATTTGTATATTGTACAATAAATAATATGGTACAGGTCTTACGCAATAATTTATCTACTTATTACTACATTACTATACACATAAAATTAAATTATTTCTAAAAATTAACTTCTTGGCAAAAAATAATTTCTGAGTAGGTCCAATGCTTTGTACCTGTGTGAAATTTTATTCTTCTTCGCATTGGGCATCTGGGCGTAAGTAACATCATATCCAGCAGGTTCGAAACATGGATCCCATCCAAAATATCTGGGTCACAATCCGTCCGTCTGTTTTGCCTTGGAATAAAATCACTTCGTCGTTTTCACTTCCTGGGTGATAGGCAAACGTACAAACAGCTTGAGCTGATTTGTCGTCAAACCCTGCCAGTAGTGTAGGTAAACCTTCTGGTCCCAATTTCTCAAAAAACCACTTTATGTAAGGTCCTGGTAAGCCCTTGAGGGCATTAAAGCATAATGCTGTGTCCTCTATAATTACTAGTCCCTGTACATGTCTGTAGGCTTCCTTTTGGGAAGTTTTGGGAAGTCTCCGCCTAATATTTGTACGACTTCTTCTAATTTTTTGGGATTGCCCGTTACAAATGTGATCAGTGTCGACATTTCTACAATGTTTTCGTCTCCCGCTCGAAAGAAGTACACACACAAAAACAGAACATGTAACACTTGGAAAACTGGATCAAATATGAATTTTATTACTTGGGAACTTTTATATTAGAATCGTTTTTACCTGAGCAAATATATTAAAGACCCCAAATTTTAATTAAATATTAATATAATTACCATTATTTTGTAACACAGTTAATTAAATATCGTTAATTAAAGATCGTTTTTACCTGGAAGGTTGTATTAAACATTACACCATAATTTTAATTCCTTCATATATGTATAATCCCCATATAATTGTTATTTCAGCAGATTTTAACAAGCAGGTAAAATATTTTACATATTTTGTACCAAAACACATGATAAATGCAGCCAAATGATAAAATGTAATATTAAATTAGCAATTATAGACTGAGAATAGTGTATTTAATTGTAATTTTTATACATACGTATTTACATTTTTATTGTGATAAAAGGTTTCTTCAGAAATAATCTTAGTCCCTAAAACTAAGCATATTCTGAAACCGCCTATATTGTGGAAGCAATATTTACCATTCCTCTTCCATATACATAATAAATGTCATGCACCTATTGCAAATTTTCTCTGATTTAGAAATATTTCATATTTAATACAGTTTTGTCGTACGTTTATTCTAATTTCCTTCTGCAAATTTACTTACACTTTTTACAGTGTACATGTTGAACATGAGTGACTCCCTAGTATTTTGGATTTATTAGTATATTCCAGCAACTTCATTGGTGCACTTTCTGTCAAAAAATCGTCGTCCGGTGTTTCCATAAAGAATCTACCTACTTTTTCTCTACTAAATACGTTGGATTTTATAGCCCTGCATAAAATTAATTTCTTCTTAATAAATCTACAATATTTTTCAATATTTACGTTTTTTTTTTTCACAACCAAAGCAGTTTTCAGCATGGAGTAGTAACAACAAAGTGAAAAGGATTGTTTGGTTTCAAAATTGTCAGTGAAATAAGCGCTTATAGTTATTTTTCAATGTATGGAGCTTTTTTTGAGGCACACCATTGACTGAAATATTGTTGTATTCCTTTTCATATCTTACCTTACCCAAGACTTTTTCTGCAGTCAGTCTTCCATTGTTGCTTCTTTGATTTCTAAAATCTCCCCTTCAAAATTTCCAGAGAATATTTGACAGTGTCAGTTATTATAATTAAATTTTAATAAATTTATATTCGTATTCTGTAAGGTAATGAGTCAGTCAGTCTGTATTTGTACCACTGTATTCAATATAATATAATTTCCTAAGGATGATAATCAGTATAACATCGAATTTATAAAAAGGACCAATTACGAGTATAAATATACAAAAGGTGTATATAATTTATACATAATAGTCCGGGAGGCAGCGACAGAAATTTTGCACCAATTCCTACAAAGCTGATTTTTTCTCATTTTGTTGTTTTGATATCGTAAGTAAACGGAACGGCAGTCTACCGCGCCAATGTGGGGGCAAACGTTAGTAACAATTTTTTAAACATGTAAATAAATAATACTTAAATGCCTTATACCTACAAGGCTGAAACTTTTTAGAGTGATCAATTATACCTAAAAATACAGTATAGTGATAGTCTACCGCGTCGGAAGGGGGGCCATCAAGGGTCTACCACCCACGCAAGGTGTTGAAAAATTAACTTTTTTGACTTATTTCTACAAGGCTGAATTTTTTTTCTCAAATACTTTAGTTTATAAGAGAACCAAAAAAAA
>NW_019416383.1:1540588-1550131 GCF_000390285.2 Anoplophora glabripennis | reverse complement strand
AATAGTGTAGGTAATCCTTCTGGTCCTAATTTGTCAAAAAACCACTTGATGTAAGGTCCTGGTAAGCCCTTGAGGGCATTAAAGCATAATGCTGTGTCCTCTATAATTACTGGTCCCTGTACATGTCTGTAGGCTTCCTTAGCTTTTAATATCGTTATTTCGTCTATTTCACCTTGTAACTCGGGTAGATCCAGTTCCTTGCTGATAAGTTGTTTTGGGAAGTCTGCGCCTAATATTTGTACGACTTCTTCTAATTTCTTGGGATTGCCCGTTACAAATGTGATCGGTTTCGACATTTCTTTTACGTTTTGTCGCCCGCTCGACACGAAGTACACACACAAAAACAGAACATGTAACACTTGGAAAACTGGATCAAATATGAATTTTATTACTTGGTGACCTAGTTTATATAAGAAGCGTTTTTACCTGGACAATTATATTAAAGATTATCCCCTAATTTTAATCCGATTAAATATTAATATAATTACTACTTGGTAATACGGTTTAATTAAGGATCGTTTTTACCTGGAGGGCAGTATTAATAATTATTCCTTAACTTTAATTCCCTTAGATATTTACAATCCAGATGTAATTTTTTTTGAGATAAGCAAATTTTAATAAACAGTTAAAATGTTTTACATTTTTTGTACCAAAATACAGATGATAAGAGCAACCAAATGATAAAATGTAAAATTAAGTTAGCGTTAGAATAAAAATTACTACTAGTACTAGGTACCTATACTTATGTTTATTATTATTTTTGTTATTTATCACAAAACTTAGCCCCTAAAGCAAAACACTTTCTGAAAGCCCCTGTATAAATTTCATGTGCCTATTGTAAATTTTCTCTGATTTAGAAATATTTGATATTTACTGTAATTTTGTCGTACCAGTTTATTCGAATTTCCTTCTGCAAATTTACTTACACTTTTTACAATGTATATTTCAACGACTTGTTTGGTGCACTTTTCTTTGCTATTGCATAAAAACAATCGATTGTGTAATATGTGCGAAGAACTCAACGACACATATTCACTGAAATAATTCTTCTCCTTGGCATAAACTACAGCTTTTCTACTCAAGTGTGTTTTTGAAGCGGAAATGCTAATAACAAGGATGTTACTCTTATAATTTTCCTATGGATAAGGCGATCTAAACCAATAAAATAAATCTTAAATCTTAACAAATAATAGAAAGTCAAAAAATCGTCGTCCGATGTTTCCATAACGAATGGACCTACTTTTTCTATACTAAATACGTTGGATATTTTAACCTTATATCTTATCTTTTTCATTGGCAGTTGTTGTAACTTTATAGAAAATCGTCAAATAAACAAAAAATAAAGAATGACTTTTTTTAATTAGGGTTTACTTTCAATGTTACAAGGAAATATATGTCGAAAAACGGGTCATTTTTCGTTCTTTTTGTATCTATGGTTGTTGTTCCCTTGAATTTAGCAATGGTTTTTTGGAATAGGCAAACTCGGATTCTTAAGGCAGTTTTCCACTAAACGGACAAAACAAAAACAAAACACAAACTTGTGTCGAATAAAACAGAACTGTAACTTTTCGCAAACTTTTTGAAGACTGGCGTGTTTTGCGACAGTTGGCGTTTTGCTTTTCGGGTCCCGCTCGAAAAGCGGTCACATCAAAAGGTTTTAATATTTTAATCATTAATGAATTATGGCTATTAAAAAATATAAATGTGTACTACGGTTAAGGTGTTTACTTGGCTAGTATACAAACTAACTAACCAAGTAAACACTTTAACCGTACATATATACACTTATTTTTTTTTCCAATGACGTCAGTATAAACCAGCCATAACTAAGAATAAAAAAATCTTCTCTAAACATGTCGGTTGGTTATTGGAAAAATGTGCTCTGACTTCCTCGCTACAACCGTCATAAACCCTAAAAAACTTATGTATTTAATAAGATTTCATGAATCTATAAGCAATTTAAAATAAATACTATAATACAAAACTTTTCATTATTTGTATCACTAAATTTTTTTATAAGTTGTTCTTTGTTGTGCTTCTTTAATTTACCTTGTATGTCAGGCTGGATGAGAATAAATATATTCAATTATTTTATGAGCTCTATGCGTTAGATATTCAACAGCGTGCAGTTCATTTAATATTTCTAAGTTACTATTAAAATGTTAAAAGTTAAATGTTTCAACAAAAGTCAATATTTTCTGAAAAATTCATTCTAATTTTTGGCTTGGCCTCTTTAAAACTTATTTTGCGAATACTTGATATTAACAGTTACTATATTATCTGAATTTTAATAAATTAATAAGCATGCGAATATAAAATTACTATTTGTTTAAGAAAAATTCCATGGTGTGAATTAATTTGCACTATGTTTAGAAATATCGCATAGCGAAAGTAATATGAACTTACTGTCGTTCTATATCTGCGATATATAGCCTCAAGGGGTGTTGCTGAGTATTGAATTTAATGTAATTAAATTTATTCATCTTTATTTTTATTTTTATTGCGACAAAAGTTTTTTCGATTTGCGTTAAGAAATCTCTGACTTTTTAATTTTCAGTACAAGTTCAGTGTAAGTACATAGCAATTTTCAGTAGAACAAGAAAGAAAAACATGAAATGTTATTTATTTTGTTTAATGTACCTATAATGAACAAAATACCAAAATATCTTACACAATAATATACAGAGTGATTCACAACTTATCCAAAAAAATTTGGGAATAGATGCAGCATGACAAATGGCATCAATATCGTAAAAAAAAATTTTTGTAAAATCCTTAGTTTCCGAGAAAAAAAATATTGAAGTTATAGTACATTCAACCACTACATAGCTGGACAACTGTAGTNGACAGTATGTACCAAGTTCAGTCGCTGACGCAGCAACTCGGCATTGAAATATTTGAAAAACTTGTTCCCATATTTATTTAACCATGAAGAATGCGAGCGCGGGCAAACGAAATACAAATACAGCTGCATTGGGCCACTGGGCAATAAGTCTCAGCCATTGACAAGTGGTCGACAAATTGCCCAGCAGTGCAGTGCAGCAATGCGGAATTTGGTGTGATTCAGGTAATTTTAATTTATTATAGGCACTTTCTATTAATCATTGATATTACAATTGCGAAAAGGAGAAATAATATTATTACAACATGGCATATTGAAGACCTTTTGAATCGGAACAAAAGGAAATTTATCATTAATATAATAAAATTGTTTGAGGACATAAATAATTCAAATATGTTGTTGGCCAACAGAAATTTTCTGCACATTATAGGTATAGGTACAAATTATTATAATTTTTTTACCTTTATCAGAAAACTTTTTTAGGGACGCCTATGAAACTCATTAAAATTTATTGCCAGGCGTTTTTTTACATGATCAACTGAATTCAGAAAGACTATAACACTCTCTATTTTAATATACAGGGTGTTTCTTAATAACGTGTTAATATTTAAGGAGGTTATTCTTGGGTCCATTTTAAGAAAAAAACTTCATATGAACATATGTCTATATATAAGTCTTAACTTTTGAACTACAGGGTGCTAAAGTTTTATGAAAAAACATTTTTTATGATAACTTTGATATTACCCAAGATATTTTTTCAAATTTGGTACACGCCTTCTATTCATCGAGATGTATTTTCTGATGTAAAATTTTATTATTTTTGCCAGTGGCGTCTGTACAGGTTTTGTATTGAATATTTTTGAAGAAAAATATGTTACGCCATGCACCTGGGTAATTTTCTTTTACCATTCCAAAATGTATGTAGATTACTGTAAATTCATAATTTCAACGTTCAAACGTTATTATCTTAAATAAATTATTGTTCAAAGTTACATAAATCTTTTTTTCTCTTGTAAGTGGTCCAATAAGATGCAAATTAATGAATTTTATTTTTTATGCGAAAACCGTACGTCATACGAAAAAAATTCAAGACACCACATTTGCTCAGAAAGGAATGAGGATTTCAACAATAATTTTTTACTTTAAGAAAAAGCAGTTTCGTAACATATTTTTCTTCAAAAATATAAAATAAAAAACCTGTACAGACGCCACCGGCAAAATAATTAAATTGTTTGTACATCAGAAAATGCATTTCGATGAATAAAGGCGTGTACCGAATTTGAAAAAATATTTAGGGTAGGTAATACAAAAGTTGATGTATTTGTAGAGAAGATCTTCGAGTATCTTGCTGTCGTTGATTTGCCAATTTAAATCGGTTTTTCGACAACATTTTTTTCGTGAAAAAATGTCAGCTTTCAAATGGCAATAATTCCATTACGATTAAATTTCAAGATAAGATAAAGATCTACATTTTTCGATCTAAAAAAAAAAGAAATCAAAGTTTTGGTAGATTTTTCGTATGCATATTTCCAATTATTTTGCAATACGCGCACAAGTTGCACAGGAAAGTACAGCTCTTAGAGATTTATTGAAACTTGACACAAATGTTTTTTTTTGAAAAACTCAATTTTATGTAAGTATTTTGCAATTTACATAAATGCACTTATTCTAATTGTCAAGGACTACATATCCTTAAAGTTTCGTAAAAATCTTTTTTCGTTAGAAGATATAGAAGTTTTAAAAAAATGCGATTTTTANTTCATAGCTTACCTTACCCAAGACCTTTTCTGCAGTCAGTCTTCCATTGTTGCTTCATTGATTTCTAAAATCTCCCCTTCAAAATTTCCAGAGAATATTTGACAGTGTCAGTTATTATAATTAAATTTTAATAAATTTATATTCGTATTCTGTAAGGTAATGAGTCAGTCAGTCTGTATTTGTACCACTGTATTCAATATAATATAATAGCCCGAGAGCCAGCAACCGTTTTGAGTTAGTCATTTGGCAAAGGCTGAAAATTTTTCCTACGCTTCATTTGGTATTACTAGTAAGTAAATCGACCTCCAGCTCGTGCAGTTCCGGGGGGTGTAGCTGCGACAGCCTCCCAAACACGTAAAATAATAAATTAAAAAAATAATACCGCAAAAGCTGAGACTTTGTCGACAAGTTAATTATGTTATAAACAAAAGAAAAAACGCATTCCGCTGACTTTAGAGTGGAGGGTTATGCCTCAGCTTTTCACCTAAACAAGTCAAAAATATGCGCTAGGTAAACTGATACCGCAAAAGATGAAATTTGGTAAAGTAATAGTCAACTTAACCAGTTATAGGGAAAAAGTGGTCCGCTGAAGTTTTTGTGGTGTATAAGTGCTCAGCTGACGAGTTGAAGGCGCAGCACATCGCTATACGCGCGGGCGCGTTGCATCTTTAACTTTATCAGCTGAGCACTTTTCTCTCACTAAATATAAAGTAGAGTATTTTTTTCATTTAACCTATTAAATTAGCTATTGTATTAACAAATTTCAGCTTTTGCGGTATGAGATATCTATAATTTTTCCATTTTTTAAGTCTTAGTAGTAATTATATAAATATATACAACTTTTTTCGAGTCAATAATGAGTTATGCAAGAAAACTACTATTATATTTTTAGTTTATATCCTTGCAGACGATTATACTGATACAGTAAATTTTAATGGTTCACTTCTTCACTTTACGTTAAAAAATTTGTGAAATTATTTTTCACCTTACTTTAAAAAATCCTTCTTCTATTTTCATAAGGAACATAATTTTTCAGTTATATTAAGAAGAAAACCACACAATTTTAGTCATGGTTGTATATTGTACAATAAACAAAATAGTACAGTGTCTTATACAGTAATTTAAGCTTATAAATNAATGTCATGCAAGAAAACTACCATTATTTCTTTAATTTATATCCTTGTATGTAGGTATATTAAAAATATTTTTCACGTTACGTTAAAAATTCTTTACTTTTAATTTTCAGTATATAATTTTCAATTGAACTAGAAAGAAAAACCATAAAATTTTAGTTATGTCTTTATATTGTACAATATAATAACATAGTACAGTGTCTGATATAATAATTTATACTTATAAGTTATTATACAAACTTTCATTGTACTTATTTACAATTAACTTCTTTGCAATAAATAATTTTTGAGTTGGGCCAATGCTTTGTACCTGTGTGAAATTTTATTCTTCTCTGCATTGCGCATCTGGGCATATGTAACATCACATCCAGCAGTTTCGAAACATGGATCCCATCCAAAATTTCTGGGTCCTCTGGGATTCACAATCCGTCCGTCTGTTTTGCCTTGAAATAAAATCACTTCGTCGTTTTCACCTCCTGGATGATAGGCAAACGTACAAACAGCTTGAGCTGATTTGTCGTCAAACCCTGCCAGTAGTGTAGGTTTCACAATCCGTCCGTCCGTTTTGCCTTGGAATAAAATCACTTCGTCGCTTTCTCCTCCTGGATGATAAGCAAACGTACAAACGGCTTGAGCTGATTTATCGTCAAACCCTGCTAATAGTGTAGGTAATCCTTCTGGTCCTAATTTGTCAAAAAACCACTTGATGTAAGGTCCTGGTAAGCCCTTGAGGGCATTAAAGCATAATGCTGTGTCCTCTATAATTACTGGTCCCTGTACATGTTTGTAGGCTTCCTTGGCTTTTAATATCGTTATTTCGTCTATTTCACCTTGTAACTCGGGTAGATCCAGTTCTTTGCTGATAAGTTTTGGGAAGTGTGCGCCTAAGATTTGTACCACTTCTTTTAATTTCTTCGGATTGCCCGTTACAATGTGATCGGTTTCGACATTTCTTTTACGTTTTGTCGCCCGCTCGACACGAAGTACACACACAAAAACAGAACATGTAACACTTGGAAAACTGGATCAAATATGAATTTTATTACTTGGTGACCTAGTTTATATAAGAAGCGTTTTTACCTGGACAATTATATTAAAGATTATCCCCTAATTTTAATCCGATTAAATATTAATATAATTACTACTTGGTAATACGGTTTAATTAAGGATCGTTTTTACCTGGAGGGCAGTATTAATAATTATTCCTTAACTTTAATTCCCTTAGATATTTACAATCCAGATGTAATTTTTTTTGAGATAAGCAAATTTTAATAAACAGTTAAAATGTTTTACATTTTTTGTACCAAAATACAGATGATAAGAGCAACCAAATGATAAAATGTAAAATTAAGTTAGCGTTAGAATAAAAATTACTACTAGTACTAGGTACCTATACTTATGTTTATTATTATTTTTGTTATTTATCACAAAACTTAGCCCCTAAAGCAAAACACTTTCTGAAAGCCCCTGTATAAATTTCATGTGCCTATTGTAAATTTTCTCTGATTTAGAAATATTTGATATTTACTGTAATTTTGTCGTACCAGTTTATTCGAATTTCCTTCTGCAAATTTACTTACACTTTTTACAATGTATATTTCAACGACTTGTTTGGTGCACTTTTCTTTGCTATTGCATAAAAATAATCGATTGTGTAATATGTGCGAAGAACTCAACGACACATATTCACTGAAATAATTCTTCTCCTTGGCATAAACTACAGCTTTTCTACTCAAGTGTGTTTTTGAAGCGGAAATGCTAATAACAAGGATGTTACTCTTATAATTTTCCTATGGATAAGGCGATCTGAACCAGTAAAATAAATCTTAAATCTTAACAAATAATAGAAGAGATCTTACCTTCATTGTCAAAAAATCGTCGTCCGATGTTTCCATAACGAATGGACCTACTTTTTCTATACTACGTTGGATTCTTTAGCCTTATATTCAACCTTTTTGATTGGCAGTTGTTGTAACTTTATAGAAAATCGTCAAATAAACAAAAAATAAAGAATTACTTTTTTTAATTAGGGTTCAATGTTACAAAGAAATATATGTCGAAAAACGGGTCATTTTTCGTTCTTTTGGTATCTATGATTGTTGTTCCCCTGAATTTAGTAATGGTTTTTTGGAAAAGGCAAACCCGGATTCTTAAGGCAGTTTTCCACTAAACGGACAAAACAAAAACAAAACACAAACTTGTGTCGCATAAAACAGAACTGTAAAGGCGGTTTTCTACTAAACGGACAAAACAAAAACAAAACACAAACTTGTGTCGAATAAAACAGAACTGTAACTTTTCGCAAACTTTTTGAAGACTGGCGTGTTTTGCGACAGTTGACGTTTTGTTTTTCGGGTCCCGCTCGAAAGCGGTCACATCAAAAGGTTTTAATATTTTAATCATTAATGAATTATGGCTATTAAAAAATATAAATGTGTACTACGGTTAAGGTGTTTACTTGGCTAGTATACAAACTAACTAACCAAGTAAACACTTTAACCGTACATATATACACTTACTTTTTTTCCAAGGACGTCAGTATAAACCAGCCATAACTAAGAATAAAAAAATGTTCTCTAAACATGTCAGTTGGTTATTGGAAAAATGTGCTCTGACTTCCTCGCTACAACCGTCATAAACCCTAAAAAACTTATGTATTTAATAAGATTTCATGAATCTATAAGCAATTTAAAATAAATACTATAATACAAAACTTTTCATTATTTGTATCACTAAATTTTTTTATAAGTTGTTCTTTGTTGTGCTTCTTTAATTTACCTTGTATGTCAGGCTGGATGAGAATAAATATATTCAATTATTTTATGAGCTCTATGCGTTAGATATTCAACAGCGTGCAGTTCATTTAATATTTCTAAGTTACTATTAAAATGTTAAAAGTTAAATGTTTCAACAAAAGTCAATATTTTCTGAAAAATTCATTCTAATTTTTGGCTTGGCCTCTTTAAAACTTATTTTGCGAATACTTGATATTAACAGTTACTATATTATCTGAATTTTAATAAATTAATAAGCATGCGAATATAAAATTACTATTTGTTTAAGAAAAATTCCATGGTGTGAATTAATTTGCACTATGTTTAGAAATATCGCATAGCGAAAGTAATATGAACTTACTGTCGTTCTATATCTGCGATATATAGCCTCAAGGGGTGTTGCTGAGTATTGAATTTAATGTAATTAAATTTATTCATCTTTATTTTTATTTTTATTGCGACAAAAGTTTTTTCGATTTGCGTTAAGAAATCTCTGATTATTTAATTTTCAGTACAAGTTCAGTGTAAGTACATAGCAATTTTCAGTAGAACAAGAAAGAAAAACATGAAATGTTATTTATTTTGTTTAATGTACCTATAATGAACAAAATACCAAAATATCTTACACAATAATATACAGAGTGATTCACAACTTATCCAAAAAAATTTGGGAATAGATGCAGCATGACAAATGGCATCAATATCGTAAAAAAAAATTTTTGTAAAATCCTTAGTTTCCGAGAAAAAAAATATTGAAGTTATAGTACATTCAACCACTACATAGCTGGACAACTGTAGTATCTAGCGTCATTCGCCACGTGGCCTCAGCGACTCCGAATACTGAATTCGGATTTTGCAATCGTCGTTGAGATATTTACCTGTTATCTGTGGTGTTTACAATAGGTTTTTAGTAGTGAGTGTCAAAAATGGGTAGTTAGTGTCAAAAATGGTTTGCGTGTACTCGGAGTTGATGGATATCGTTTTAATTTATGGTGAAGCATTAAAACGATATCCATCAACTCCGACTTGCTATACA
>NW_019416383.1:1484412-1537761 GCF_000390285.2 Anoplophora glabripennis | reverse complement strand
AAAAAAATCTTTACTTTTAATTTTCAGTATATAATTTTCAGTTGAACTAGAAAGAAATACCATAACATTTTAGTTATGTCCTTATATTGTACAATAAATAACATAGTATAGTGTCTTATATAATAATTTATACTTATAAGTTACTATACAAACTTTCATTGCATTTACAATTATCTTCTTTGCAAAAAATAATTTCTGAGTAGGTCCAATGCTTTGTACCTGTGTGAAATTTTATTTTTCTCTGCATTAGGCATCTGGGCATATGTAACATCATATCCAGCAGGTTCGAAACATGGATCCCATCCAAAATTTCTGGGTCCTCTGGGATTCACAATCCGTCCATCCGTATTGCCTTGAAATAAAATCACTTCGTCGTTTTCACCTCCTGGATGATAGGCAAACGTACAAACAGCTTGAGCTGATTTGTCGTCAAACCCTGCCAATAGTGTAGGTAATCCTTCTGGTCCTAATTTGTCAAAAAACCACTTGATGTAAGGTCCTGGTAAGCCCTTGAGGGCATTAAAGCATAATGCTGTGTCCTCTATAATTACTGGTCCCTGTACATGTCTGTAGGCTTCCTTAGCTTTTAATATCGTTATTTCGTCTATTTCACCTTGTAACTCGGGTAGATCCAGTTCCTTGCTGATAAGTTGTTTTGGGAAGTCTGCGCCTAATATTTGTATGACTTCTTCTAATTTCTTGGGATTGCCCGTTACAAATGTGATCGGTTTCGACATTTCTTTTACGTTTTGTCGCCCGCTCGACACGAAGTACACACACAAAAACAGAACATGTAACACTTGGAAAACTGGATCAAATATGAATTTTATTACTTGGTGACCTAGTTTATATAAGAAGCGTTTTTACCTGGACAATTATATTAAAGATTAACCCCTAATTTAAATCCGCTTAAATATTAATATAGTTACTATTACTTGGTAGTACGGTTTAATTAAGGATCGTTTTTACCTGGAAGGGTATGTTAAACATTATACCATAATTTTAATTCCCTCATATATTTATAATCCCCATATAATTGTTATTTCAGCAGATTTTAATAAACAGGTAAAATATTTTACATATTTTGTACCAAAACACATGATAAATGTAGCCAAATAATAAAATGTAAAATTAAATTATCAATTATATAATAAAAATTATCATTACTTACATTTATTATTATTTTTGTTATTTATCACAAAAGTTAGCCCATAAAGCAAAGCATTTTCTGAAATTTCATGTATTGTGTAGGCAATATTTATTATTTCGCTTAGAAATTTCCTTCCGTGTAATGAATATCATGTAGGTACATATTGCAAATTTTCTCTGATTCAGAAATATTTCATATCTAATGTAATTTTGTCGTAATAGTTTATTCCAATTCTCTTCTGTAAATTTACCTATACTTTTTACAGTGTACATGTTGAGTATGATGACTCCCTACTATTTCGGACATGTTATTAGTATATTTTTAAAAGGTTATTTTTAAAATATTATCTTTAAAAATCAAACAAGTATGTCAAAAAAATTGTAGGGTTGTCGATAAAGTACTGTACATGATACTTGACGTACATATCTGTAAAGGAACTAAATCGTCATAAACAACTAACAAATATTTTTTAGTTAAGTTGAGTCTCTTTCAATATTTTGGTTTTTTTTTTGTGGAAATATGCTTCTTTAATTTACCTCACGTGTCAAACTCGATCAAATTAAATATCTTCAATTACTTTATGAGCTCTAAATGTTCAGTGTGCAGTTCATTGAATATTTCGTGTTACTGTTGAATTGATAAAGCTTATATGTCCTCACAATAATCAGTCAGTATCTTCTGAAAATTTTACTATAATTTTGCCCTTGGCCTTTTTAAATTTTGTTTTCCAAATATTTGACAGTGTCAAATCTAAAATTATTATTCGTTTAAGCAAATTTTGCATAGTATGAATTAATTTGCATTATTTTTATCAAGATCGCATTGCGTAGAAGGAGAGATAAGAAGTTACTGTCGTTCTATATCTGCGATACAGCTCTGAGAACATTATATTTAATTGTAATTTTTATACATACGTATTTTCATTTTTATTGTGATAAATTCAATTTCCATTAACATCCAATAACCTTAGTCCCTAAAACAAAGCACGTTCTGAAATTGCCTATATTGTGGAGGCAATATTTATCATTCTTCTTCCATGTTTATAATAAATGTCATGTACATTGCAAATTTTCTCTGATTTAGAAATATTTAATATTTAATACAATTTTGTCCTACCAATTTATTCCAATTTCCTTCTACAAATTTAATTACACTTTTACAGTGTACATGTTGAATATAGTATATAATTTACACATAACCACTGTTGCCGAATTTAGGCTTCCCCATACTTTGTTCTGGCTAAGCCACTACTTAAAATATATCCGAAGTAAAAAAGTTCTAGATTGAAGTGTTAAATTTTTTATATGTGTAGAAACGAATTTGATCTCGTCGAAATTATACCAATAATGAGTTATGCAAGAAAACTACTATAATATATTTAGTTTATAACCTTGCATACAATTATACTGATACAGCAAATCTTAATGGTTCACTTCTTCACTTTACGTTAAGTGATTTGTGAAATTATTTTTCACCTTACTTTAAAAAATCCTACTTCTATTTTCATTAGGAATATAATTTTTCAGTTATACTAGGAAGAAAACCGCACAATTTTACTCATGTTTGTATATTGTACAATAAACAAAATAGTACAGTGTCTTATACAATAATTTAAGCTTATAAATATATATTACCATCCAAAATTTTAATTACTTCTAAAAATCAATTGCTTTGCAAAAAATAATTACTAAGTAGGTCCAAGGCTTTGTAGCTATGTGAAATTTTATTCTTCTGTGCATTGGGCATCTCTGCGTAAGTAACATCATATCCAGCAGGCTGGAAGCATGGATCTCATCCAAAATTTCTGGGTCCTTTAGGGTTCACAATCCGTCCGTCCTCCGTCCGTGTCGGCTTGGAATAAAATCACTTCGTCATTTTCACCTCCTGGGTGATAGGCAAACGTACAAACGGCTTGAGCTGATTTATCGTCAAACCCTGCCAATAGTGTAGGTAAACCTTCTGGTCCCAATTTGTCAAAAAACCACTTGATGTAAGGTCCTGGTAAGCCCTTGAGGGCATTAAAGCATAAAGTCGTGTCTTCTATAATGATTGGTCTCTGTACATGGCTGTAGGCTTCCTTAGCTTTTAATATCGTTATTTCGTCTATTTCAACTTGTAACTCGGATAGATCCAATTCTTTACTGATAAGTTTTGGGAAGTCTGCGCCTGATATTTGTACGACTTCTTCTAATTTCTTGGGATTGTCCGTTACTAATGTGATCGGTTTCGACATTTCTTTTACGTTTTTATCACACGTTCGAAACGAAGTACACTCACATAAACAAAACATGTAGCACTTGGAAAATTGGATCAAATATGAATTTTATTACTTAGGGACTTGGTTTATATAAGAATCGTTTTTACCCGAGCAGTTATATTAAAGATTAACCCCTAATTTAAATCCAATTAAATATTAATATAATTACTATTACTTGGTAATACGGTTTAATTAAGGATCGTTTTTACCTGGAAGGGTATGTTAAACATTATACCATAATTTTAATTCCCTCGTATATTCATAATCCCCATATAATTGTTATTTCAGCAGATTTTAATAAGCAGATAAAATGTTTTACATTTTTTGTACCAAAATACAGATGATAAGAGCAACCAAATGATAAAATGTAAAAATAAATTAGCGTTGTTAGAATAAAAATTACTACTAGGTACCTATTTATGTTTATTATTATTTTTGTTATTTATCACAAAACCCTCTAAAGCAAAGCATTTTCTGAAATCCCCTTTACAAATTTTATGTACCTATTGTAAATTTTCTTTGATTTAGAAATATTTCATATTTCCTACTGTAATTTTGTCGTAATAGTTTATCCCAATTTCCTTCTGTAAAATTACCCTAAATTTTTTACAGTGTACATGTTCAGTAAGGGTGACTGTTATTGCATAAAAACAATCGATTGTGTAATATATGCGAAGACTTCAAGGACACATACCTATTTACAATTAATGGAATAATCCTTCTCCTGAGCATATAATACAATTTTTCTACTTAAGTGTGTTTTTAAACCGGAAATGCTAATAAGAAGGATGATGTTGTTCGATGTAATTTCCTCTGGATAAGGCGATCTGAACCAATAAGATAAATCTGAAATCTTAACAAATAATAGAAGAAATCTTACCTCCATCATCTTCTTAGTCAACGGTTTGACTACGTACCTGACCTTCATTATCAAAAAATTGTCGACCGATGCTTCCATAATTAATGGACCTTCTTTTTCTGTACCTAAATACGTTGGATTTTTTAGCTTTATGTCCAACTGCTATCTTCTTAATGAATTTATTAGTCTAGGATATTTCATCATCACAGCCAAATTGGTTTTCAGCAAGAAGTAGTAGCACCAAAGTGAAGAAGTTTCTTTGGTATTAAAATTGTGAGTGAAATAAGTGATTACAGTATTTATTTTAATACTTAGAGCTTTTTTGCGACACACCATTGCGTGAAATATTGTTGTGTTCCTTTTCATATCTCAGCCAGACCTTTCCGGCAGTCAATCTTCTACTGTTGCTTCTCTGATTTGGTGGAATTCATTTTTTATTATTTACAGTAACATATGCAAACAATTTGTCCACCTTAACCATGCCGTATTGTTTATGGCACCGACAGGAGCAACGAGGAAATTGTAACATCTAGCAAAGGTTGGAGCGTCGCCTGCTAAATCATTACATCCGTACTTACATAGCCGACGTGATCTAGCTGGTTATGGTTGGACATCTTAGGATGGTTTTATTATTGTTAATGTCGGAGAAATAGTTGTTTCAAATCCAAAATTACAGGCAATATCAAAGGGCTACAATGGCGTAATGTTTTTAAAAGGTGCTATAGACGGTGTTTGATTAAGGCCGGCCACCGGCTGTATTGGTCCTACAAATTCGGGGAAAAAAATTCTTATAATAAAAGTGGTCATAAAAATGTCATTAAAAATATTTTCATTTTCCGCAAATCTATTCAAGAGGGCGCAACTGATCAAAAAATGTTTAAAATTTACTTTAAATGAAAAAATGCCTTAAACGTGGATATATTTTTTCATCAGTTTTAATCGATAGTCCATTTCCTAAAACTTTTCCTAGTGACATTTCTTATTTTCTCGATAAATAAAAGGGTGGGATGATTTTTTTTATTATATTGAAAAAAATGCTGTATTTTCGGATCGCTTTAATGGATTTTTTTGCAATTAGGTTTGTTTAAACTACAATACCGTAGAGATTTAATAAATGTTTTAGTGATGGCAAAAACTTGGTTAATAAAGGTACAAAATGGCGATATGTTGAAACTTAACCCATTTCTTAATATTTCTTGGAAATTTTAAATAGGACGATATTCTTTTTTCTAAGTCATTATAATCAACATTTGTTAAAATAAAACTGGTCAAAACCGCATCTCGATATTTCAAACCGTTTAGGAAATATTTACATGTTCGTATTGTACCAAACGAAAGAGAATAAATTTTCATTCATTTTCATCGTGTCATTTCGAAACAAACGTATATTTATTTGCTGTTTCCGTAATTACATATTATTTTACAAAAACCGGCCCCTCTTCTCACTTTATCCAGATTTATTAAGAATTCAATTTTTTTTATCAATTGAATTAATTAAAATAGAGTTAATTATTCAATTCGAATTTAATTAGGTAATTAATGTAATCATTTGTTTCTTATTTTGATTTTCATGATCACCGTTCCCCACCTTTGAGAATGAAAATTTTAATTAGAATTCAATTCGAATTGAATAATTAAGTCGATTTTAATTAGATTGATAAAAAATCATATTTTTCGCCTAAGCAACAATTGATGCATTGGTTGCATATGCTAAAGGTTGAGAGTTTCACACCCACCGAGAGAACACTTTTTTTTAATTTTCTATTCGTTATATCATAACATTGTATTGACAAAAACGCCAAAATATCTGTATGATAAAATAGTATTTAGGCATAATGTACAAATAAGATATAATATGAAGCTTCATAAACACGCAATATCTATTTTTATTTGTTTTATGTTTAAAAGATCTTTTAGTTATTATATCTACAAAATTTATAATTTAATTCCAGACAATATTAAACATGTGGACAAACTACCTTTCAAGAAACATCTAAAAAATTAATATTGTAAGGTGAATTTAAAAGTACTAACTTCTAAATAAGCTGATTTAGTGTATTTAACCTATTTAATTTAATCTATTATTAGCAAATATTGTTTACTTAAGTAAATAAATTTAATTACAAAATAAATTTAACCCTCGAGAAAGAGAGGGTACCAATGGCTAAGTATAAGAGTGGAAGCTTACATTCTTAATGCAGGTGACTAAACTTCGCCATTTAACAATAATTCATCTAGGTAATAAATTTTATAATTGTTAAAATTACACTGATGCATAAAAATAAATGATGATAAATTAATAAGCATGCGAATATAAAATTACTATTTATTTAAGAAAACATCCATGTTATGAATTATGTAATTTGCACTATTTTTAGAAAGATCGCATATCGTAGAAGAAGTAATATGAACTTACTGTCATTCTATATCTGTGGTATATAGCCTCAAGAGGTGTTGCTGAGAGTATTGAATTTAATTATAATTAAATTTATACATCTCTATTTTTATTTTTATTGTGACCAAAGTTTTTCCAATTCACGTTAAGAAATCTCTGATTTTTTAATTTTCAATAATTCCAGTTCAACAAGAAAGAAAACATGAAATGTTGTATTTATTTTGTTTAATATATAATAAACAAAATATCAAAATATCTTACATATTAATGTATACTTATATATTTTATTATACAATTCAAAAATTGTCAGACGTCCACTAATATTTGTAAAAAATACCAATGTCATGCAAGAAAACTACTGTTATTTCTTTAATTTATATTCTTGCCTATATGGTAAAAATATTTTTCACGTTACGTTAAAAAAAATCTTTACTTTTAATTTTCAGTATATAATTTTCAGTTGAACTAGAAAGAAATACCATAACATTTTAGTTATGTCTTTATATTGTACAATAAATAACATAGTATAGTGTCTTATATAATAATTTATACTTATAAGTTACTATACAAACTTTCATTGCATTTACAATTATCTTCTCTGCAAAAAATAATTTCTGAGTAGGTCCAATGCTTTGTACCTGTGTGAAATTTTATTTTTCTCTGCATTAGGCATCTGGGCATATGTAACATCATATCCAGCAGGTTCGAAACATGGATCCCATCCAAAATTTCTGGGTCCTCTGGGATTCACAATCCGTCCATCCGTATTGCCTTGGAATAAAATCACTTCGTCGTTTTCACCTCCTGGATGATAGGCAAACGTACAAACAGCTTGAGCTGATTTATCGTCAAACCCTGCCAATAGTGTAGGTTTCACAATCCGTACATCCGTATTGCCTTGGAATAAAATCACTTCGTCGTTTTCACCTCCTGGGTGCTAAGCAAACGTACAAACAGCTTGAGCTGATTTATCGTCAAACGCTGCCAATAGTGTAGGTAATCCTTCTGGTCCTAATTTGTCAAAAAACCACTTGGTGTAAGGTCCTGGTAAGCCCTTGAGGGCATTAAAGCATAATGCTGTGTCCTCTATAATTACTGGTCCCTGTACATGTCTGTAGGCTTCCTTAGTTTTTAATATCGTTATTTCGTGAATTTCACCTTGTAATTCAGGTAGATCCAGTTCTTTGTTGATTAGTTTTGGGAAGTCTACGCCTAATATTTGTACGACTTCTTCTAATTTTTTGGGATTGCCCGTTACAAATGTGATCGGTGTCGACATTTCTTTAATGTTTTTGTCTCCCGCTCGAAAGAAGTACACACACAAAAACAGAACATGTAACACTTGGAAAACTGGGTCAAACATGAATTTTATTACTTGGGAACTTGTTTTATATTAGAATCGTTTTTACCTGAGCAAATATATTAAAGATTAACCCCTAATTTTAATTAAATATTAATATAATTACCATTATTTTGTAACACAGTTAATTAAATATCGTTAATTAAAGATCGTTTTTACCTGGAAGGTTGTATTAAACATTACACCATAATTTTAATTCCTTCATATATGTATAATCCCCATATAATCGTTATTTCAGCAGATTTCAATAAGCAGGTAAAATATTTTACATATTTTGTACCAAAACACATGATAAATGCAGCCAAATGATAAAATGTAATATTAAATTAGCAATTATAGACTGAGAATAGTGTATTTAATTGTAATTTTNTACATGTCTGTAGGCTTCCTTAGCTTTTAATATCGTTATTTCGTCTATTTCACCTTGTAACTCGGGTAGATCCAGTTCCTTGCTGATAAGTTGTTTTGGGAAGTCTGCGCCTAATATTTGTACGACTTCTTCTAATTTCTTGGGATTGCCCGTTACAAATGTGATCGGTTTCGACATTTCTTTTACGTTTTGTCACTTGCTCGATACGAAGTACATATACATAAACAAAACATGTAACAGTTGGGAAACTGAATTAGATATGATTTTTATTATTTAGGGACCTGGTTTATATAAGAATCGTTTTTACCTGAACGATGATATTAAAGATTAACCTAGCCCCTAATTTTAATCCGATTAAATATTAACATGATTTCTATTACTTAGTAATACGCTTTAATTAAGGATTTTACCTGGAGGGCTGGATTAATAAATAATTAGAGCATAATTTTAAATCCCATAGGAATTTATAATCCAGATGTAATTTTTATTTCAGATAAGCAATTTTATAAGCAAGTAAAATATTTTACATTCTCTGTACCAAAATACAGATGACAGAATCAACCAAATGATAAAATGTAAAATTAAAATAGTATTAACAGAATAAAAGTAATCATTATTTACCTTTATTGTTATTTGTGATATTTATCACAAAACTCACAGTGTGCATATTGAGTTTAAGTGACTCCCTACTATTTTGGACTTATTCTACAGAAAGAGACGCACAAGTTGAAACTTGTAGTGTTCATCCTTTTAGAGCCATCAAGTTTCCCGCTTCAAGTATTACACGCCCTTAATCCACCACTTATCCTTAGTTCTTGAAATTCAGCTGGATGTGCTTCCTCTTGCCCTTGTTAGAGCCCACCGAATTATTATGCCTGTCCATTATTTACTCTGCCATCGATTTTTACGAGCGACTGCCTTACGCTGGGATGATATTGAGAAATTCATAAAAGGTGAAACACCAAAAGGACCTCGTTGCCCTATTTCGCGACGAGGTAGAAGTTTCTCTTTTATTAGCGAAACGTACTTAACATCACCATACGACGAACATCAAATATTAATGGTTAAGGCCCGATTGCACTAACACTACTTAAATATTAAGCCGTGCTTAAGTTGCAAATTAATTCTTTACAGCTTTCACTTATGTTTTAAATACACTGTAAAAGAACTAAGTATATTTTCACTAAAATCAACACATTTTTTTGTTAAAACAAGTCGAAACGCAGTTGTGTGAAATAATAATACTATTCGCTGACTAATGTTCACTCAGCTATTTATTAACTAAATAAGTCTCATGTGAATAACATTGAATAATTTTTTTTATACACAACACAACATTGGGTATCTTACTAATATATTGCGTTGGGGTTTTCGCTATATGTTCAATTTAAACCAATAATGAATAAATAATATTTCAAATTCTATATATTTTTAATTACTTTAACTAGTACTATAGTATTATAATCAACGCAACATAGAGATATTTAGTCATATTTTATTGATTACTGTTATGTAATACTTTGCATAAAAAAAACAGTGAAGAACATTTTCTTCTTACGTCTAAACTGGTAATATCAAACCTTGTCAGCAACGTATTGTATTGAGCATCAAATTCTGGATAATTTCCAACTTCTTTAAAATACAAAAATTTTAAAAACTTACTCTGAATTCTTTCAATATTGATTTTATAACACTGAAAATATGGATTCCAAATGATGCAACCATATCCTAATTTAGACCTGACAAACGAATAATATAATGTGTTTAAAGTTTTAATGTTGCTAAAGTTTCTACAGTTTCTTACGAATACGATTTTGCTGCATCATTTATTTTAGTAAATATGTGTTCCCGAAAAGATAAACTATAATCAAAAAGTACACCAAGGTCCTTAACGGTTTCATAGCGAAAAAGTGTAATGTCAGTGGTAACATATTCAAAAGTAGATAATAGGTAGTCTCTTCTTGGTGTAAGAAACAATTTTACATTTGGGTATATTAAGACGCAATTTATTATTTGAACACCAAGTTTGCAAATTGGTTAAAGTATTATTTATTATTTAAATGTAATTTATTACGTATATATTTTCAACGCGAGTTATTCAAATTCAGAATAAAGAAATACTGTAACATTAGGTTTCCACTGATGACATATTTCTGGTAATATTTGAGTAGCCAATTGGTCCCTTATCAAGTAATTTGTGGTTTGTGGTTTGATGCACACTCAAGTTAGTGAAGAGAATGAGATGAGGGCACCCTAGTTGAGTGAAGCAGAAGTTTGATATGAGTGAAAGGTTAGTATAGATTTAGGGAAGTCTCTGAGTTTGGCCCTTATAAGATTAATAAATAAAATAACATAGCGTTGCTATGGTAACGCTTTTTTATTTTATTTATTTAGCCGATAGCAAACCACGATTTTTGCGTTCGTAAATGGGCTTTTTTATACTCACTCATATACAGGCTGTTACAAATTAGTAGGTCAACCCGTTAACCACATATTCTTTGGACTAAAATAATGTAACTTTTCATTTCGAAGCCCCGTTTTCAAAATACAGGGTGTCAAAATTAAAATTTAAAAATTGATTTTTATTGATAACTCCGGCGATTGTAGAGATATTTATTTGAAATTTAGCACATATATTGATTTTAAGTCGGCACACTTTTTGTGTAATTTTGGTTTAAAACATCAAAGCGCGAACGGAGGGGAGGGGAGTTACTGTACCCATAAAACCCATTGTTTTTTTTAGTACGCCTATGCTTTGCGAATATTTTTTTAGATAAAGCGGCATTTTATTCGCTCTTGTAAGATTTTTATTTAGGGCCTCGTTTACGGGATATTGTAACTTTTTTGGATACGCAACATCAATTTAGCTGACGTTAGACTTTATTTTTTGGGGCTATATGAAAGATTTGAGTCGTCTTATTTGTTTCAATGTACTGAATAAATTGGAAATGATCATCATCATGATCAGCGATATTTAATTTGAGCTAAATCTAACATATTTAAAAAAGTTGCAAATCTCGTACAGCAAACCCCAAAATATGTATTTTCAGTCTAATGTGTTCTTTGCCTCATACAATTCGTTTATTTAACTGTTGTTTAGTTAGTAATGGTGCCATTTAAAATAAATTTTTCATGAAATTCCAAAAAATGTATGTCTAACGTCAACTAAATTGATGTCGCGTATCTAAAAAGTTAGAATATCTTGTAAACGAGGCCCCAAATAAAAATCTTACAAGAGTGAAACATATCTAAACAAAATATTCGAAAAGCATAGGCGTACTCAAAAAAAAAATAGGGGGTCCATGGATACTGCAAGCCCCCTCCCTTCCGTTCGCGCTTTGATATTTTAAGCCAAAATTTCACAAAAAGTGTGCCGACTTAAGATCAAAATATGTGCTAAATTTCGAGATCATATCATATAAAGATGGCGTTTAAATGAAAAAATTATAACATACTTTTTATAGAATATTCTCATTCTTTGAATATTTTAATTTTTTTTCAAAAGACTTTGTTTCAATTTACTCATCCGTCGTATAGCCCTCCATTTTGTCTAACCACAACGTATTTACTACAACATGTGACCCTCTACAATGCTACCAACGCTCCGCAATGAAAATGGCGCACAATTCAAAACCTGTGTTACATTTTTGACTCCCTCTATTAAACAAATATACTGTAATATAATTTAATGTGTGTATGTGTGTTGATTTTAATTTTTATTTTATATTGTACAAACTTTAATATGCCTGTACTCAATAAACAATTTTAGTTGGGCGCCTTTGTTTTAATTTTTCTGTGTTTTATGTAGTGTAAATGTGCTTTTGGTGTGTAAATTGTAATCTTTATTTTTCTGTGTGTATGTGAATTTGTTTGTTGTTAGTGTGTGTTTTCTTAGTGTAGATTGTATTTTTAATTAAGCTGTAAAATGTTCCATACAAACCTCTACTATCTTTTATGTCTTACCTTCTACTTTCTTATCCCTGACCAGCTATTGGTATATACTTGTTATGCACTTTGGAATGAATAGAGTTTGAAATTCAATAAAGTGTTTATTCAAAAATTTGTTATACTTATGACTATACTTTATACTTTATACACTCAAATTAGGTATACATTTTTATATGTATTACGTTTTCCACAACAAAGAATATTTAATAACAAAATTTGCCTTTTTTCGGCTCAGCTTACAAACAATATAAGGAATAATTATAAATAAAAATTAACTATTAACTAACTTTATTTGATCTATGTAATACCGAGTACGTTTCCTTATATTATTTATTGCCTATCAGACAGGGGCATCCCTTATATCTACACAGGAACGAAAATGATTCAAACTAAAGTAAAATGGCTATTCATTTGACAGATTTTGTCAGAACTCGTGAAAATAGTGAAATATTTAAGATTACAAGTGAATGGATTATGCTTATTTCTGTACAGGAAAATTATGTGGTTTGTTATTTATACTTTGCAAAGATTTGATGCGAGAGAAAGCATGATTTCTTGGTGATAGCTAGCAATATTATAGTGCACTGTGTTTTAGGTACCTGGTACGTTGTAAAAGGTAAGTTTTCTTTGCTGGAAACTACGTAGAGGCCTTGCAGACTATTTATAGGGCCACTGGAAACTGCTTTGTAACTACTTTATACTGCTGGTGGCGGAAAATATTCATGAGATGACAAAATAACTTTCTCCGGACTCTAGCAAACTGTGGGTTTAACTGGTGAGTGTTTATTTTTTTTGGACTGTTTTTTCTTGCATTTTTCGGGAGCTGCCTCTCCACGCTGTACATCTTGCAAAACCCAAGCCGTAACCAATCAATAATTTTTTTGTTTTTTTTATCCTTCCTGAATCTTCTGTCCCTAGCTTTGCTTAAGGTCCATACATATAATTTTTCAGTCTTTGGATGTCTATTTCAATGACTTTTTTACAACACTACTTATAACTGTACTTGAGAATAAAATTAAAAGATTATTATTTTTATACTATGTAATATCATTAATCATTACTAGTTTTACATCCAGAATATCCATATTAACAATTTTAAACAAATTTGGTGTTGCTATAATAATTATTAAAATTTCTATACGACTTTAAGTTAGGTCAGGCAATATTTTCATATGAGTTTCCACATGAACATTTCAAATTCGTTACAATACATTAACTTAGATATACATATGTAAATGTTAGGTATGCTATTTTATTCATGCATTGTGCACATAAAATTTCGTTCCAGTTCCAAAATATTTAGAGATGTAACACTTCATTTATTTATGTAGTTTTCTCTTAAACTTCAGTACCATCTATTTCAAAAACTTCAAGGGCAAATGTTTGTATAACAGAATATATTCAATGTTGGACAAGGAAACCCTCCTCCATTCTCAACAAGTTGGAGTGTCGTTATACCTCGTGGGTATGTGCAATGTGCTACAAAAACTGAATTACTAAAGAGAAATCCTACGTTTACATGTTCGAAAAAGGTACAAAACACTAATTAAAGCCTTTGTTTCATTTGCAGGGGCAGAAGTTGTGTACACGTGAGCCCAAGTCACGAGGTAGGGCTCGTGATTTCTTCTTTATAGGGGCGCATCGTTGTGTAACCAAAAGGTTGCGTTTCTCCATCAACTGGGTATAGATTAATTTGTAACGAGGTTTACGTAATGTCAGATATAAAAACACCTTTTGGAAAATTACGGGAAACCGAATAATGTTACCTGCTCACGTAATTTCCTTCACATTTATTAAATAAAATATGCTTGTTATTAATGGCTAATAAATTTAAAGGTAACTCGTTATTTATCTAAAAAAAAGAACATTATTAAAAAACACCATGTTTTCCTTTTAATGAATAAATTTTATTCGAGTAAATAGATCATCAAATGTCATTATTTTGTTGGTAGAGAGATTTGTCAGTGATTTGTTGTCGCGACTGTTTCATTTATTTTTGCACGCACGGTAATTTGACACCTGTAATTTGTTGAGACGTTTGTAAGGGACGTTTAAAAAATAGGCGGTCAGTAAGTGATTACTTACCGATCAGGATGCGGTAACTAATCTAATAAACATTGAATTTTAATAGTTATTTACACCACAAAGGAGATAAATATTATTTATCAGTCGAGGACGATTTTGCGCCCGAGCGGAGCGAGGGTTGGCAAAGTTGGTTGGTGAGTCCGAGACTGGAAAACTGCTGCGTGGTGTATAACATTTTATCTGCTGCTTTATGGTTCATGAAATAAAGATTAGGTTTTATTTTTTGACATTTGTTAATGAATTCATTTTGACATTATTCGAAATCTTGCAAAGTCTCTTTGGTTGTTTGGATTTTGTCGTTTCTAAGGTGTTTATAAACAAAGCTACATAAAAGTTGCAATTTTGCTGGTTTTGACTTATTATTTCTAAATGAGTGATTTTTAAATAGAAAGTGCAGCAAATGCTGCCTGCGAATTTTTAATGCCCGAGAAGTCGAAAGTACGCTACGGACGAGCATATAGAAATTTCAAAGAATGGTGCCAGAACAAAAATACTGGTGTTTCTGAAATGTCACTGCCAGCATATTTCATGGAGAATGAACATCCTGAAACATACACAGGCTATTCATTCCGAAGAACATAGGCAACGTTACTGGCTAATACCTACAGGAGTGAATGTATTAGCAATCAGAAGACACGGTTTGTGGAAATCAGCCACAATTGCAGAAAGTTATGTTGCTGACAGTTTGAGTATCAAAAATGGAATAGCCAACAGGATTCTTTACAGTGACACTTCAACTCCAGGTTTTAGTAGTACGTCGCATCATGCTATTTTAATCAGTCAGATAACATTGAGCTTCCGGTGACTGAAATGAAGCGGTCAAATCATTTTGAGAAAAATGTGACAATTAGTAAACTCGAGAGGAATAATTATCCAGATTTTATAAATGTTACTACATGTAATAACTGTCAATCAATTCTTATTAAAGACACAATTAAAATTACAATTTGAACAATGATTTATTATTAAAATCTATTGGAGCAATCTATTTCGGGTTTAAAACAACGTTCTCTTCTGATGATGCTACACATTTTGTAGTAACACTGTGGGCTGCAATATCACTTTCTGTCACCGTAGAATTTCCTCGAAAATTTCCATGTAAAATCTTGTTTGAAAATAAAATGTTATTTTGCACATAGTCTTCGATATTTCCCTCAGCTACAGAGGACGAACGCCACCCACCGTGCCTTTTAAGGCGTAATATATTATCTATTCCTTGGTTTGTCAGAGTAGTGACAGAACTCCTTCAGAATGCGTATCCGGTATAAGTTGAACCATCCGGCAATTTTAAGCACTGCACAATTTTACTGGGCCAATTTCCTATGGTATTTTAGCCATTACCTGGTTCGTGACCTTCCCATCTCGTATTGCCAAGAATAAGTGAGCTGACTTTGCCTGTTTTAGTAGTAATGCTAGATATTTTTTATAGAATTCCAAATAATTAACGTTTCGTTTCCTTGATATGGTATTTGTTTTTGAAAGGGACAATCTCGCTAGACAATGGCAACAAATAATCGATATAATAGACTTTAGATTTTTAATTGTTCTATTTCTTGTTTCCTTAAATAATAATTTAATTTTAAAAATCGAAAAACTTTCAGTTTCTGAATGTAAGGCACAGTTTCGCTTGATCGCTCTGTTACCTTAATGTATACGTGTTAATACACATTGCGACAAATTATATATCATAGTATCTATGTAAACCTGAAGTCTACTGTCTCTGGCCTCTATCAGACACTGAAGATTTAACCCTTCGCTATGGCCGCACCCTTATAGAAGCACAGAACAATAAAGAGAAAGATTAATCGGTGTTGCCAATTTTGAATTTGAAATATACTAACCTGAGATTAACCTTTAATGATTTGACCAAAGACTATCAATGTACTTGCAACTGCTTTGCCTCCTTTGTTTCCTTGCATTTATTGACATTTTTAATTATGACAATGTTTTAATTTTTACTTAGTGCTTCACTAAAGGTTTCAATTTACCTTATAACTAAGAAATATATTCAGGATCACTAGTGGCCATAGTCCTATGAAACGAATAGAATGGGTATCTTTAATGAGTCACAAACTAATTTACGCATTGACCCCCTACATCCCTTGCGTAATTCTAATAATTTCCATCCGATGGCCGTAATCACTTTAACAACTGCCAATACTGTACCACTCCTTTACAGCTGCTGCTCAAAAATTGTTTTGAGAAGGCTGTCAATAACAGAGTACAACAAACAAAGGCGAGACAGGATGCTGAGGCGAACGTATCGAATTTTATTTATATTGGTGACCATCTAAGCGTAACAACCCAATTAATAAATCTTCAGTAGGAACTTTTCCTTTCATATCGATAACAATAATGTGGCAAAATGAAATTTTAATGTCATGATTAAATTTAGAAAATTTGCTGGCATGTCTTTGAGTAGAAATATAATAAAAAAAAGGGAAAGAAAATTCTATTTTAACACAATATACGATCGCGACCAATTTTAGCCAAATTTTTTTAACATTAATGATAAAAGTGTACTTTCATTTTCCACAAATTCGCAATAAATTTTTTAAAAAATTGTCAGAAATTCCTGTTTGTTACATTTTTTAATTGATTGGTCAAATTTAAGGTATTTTTAGAACACAAATCAATCATAATTATCCTCACCCATAACTTTTTATTTAATCTACATATATAAAACTAGAACATCTAATTTTAATTCTCCTAAGTGGGCCAATCATAATCATAGAAAATGCGATACGTATTCTGTACAAAAAAAAAGACTGCGTTTATGTCGATTTAAAAAAATCATAAAAGTTTATTGTAAATATAATCTAATCCAAGATATTGTAAAAAGAAAATTTAAATTTGAAATGTTTTCATAATTTTCTTTAAAAGACTGTTTCTTTTACTCGCTTTAGACCTTCAATAAAATAATTAACCTATACCAAAAAAATATATCAAAGTAGAAAATCTGCCGATTATTATGCTTTTTTCGAAAGTTTGTCGATTTCGTCACTTTTTTCACATTAAATTGTAAATATCTCGGAAACGAAGCATGTTTGTCAAAGAACAAAAAGTGTTTATTTTGGTAGATTGTTTTCAAAGCCATACGGATAGTATTTTTTTTATAACTTTTTTGTTTATAACAATTGACTGACCACGCCGAAAAATATAAAAAAAAACATGTAAATTATCAGAAAAATACACTTTATAAAATAAAAAAAGTTTCATGCTGTAGGTTTATTATTTAGTCGGTTACCTTCATTTAGAAGCATCTTTTTAGGGGTGAACCGCTCGCCTATAACTGACAGGGTAGAAATTGTATGGAATTGTAATTTAACTAGCAGGCGGATGTCATGTTGACATATTGTAATGGCAACTTAATTGCTATAATTAATGCAATAATTTTATTAAATATGGCAATACGGTGTCCTGAATAAGTCCCTATTTTTTTCGTCATGTACGATTTACTCACTGACCTAAAACTTAACAGAAAATTATGGGTATTTTAAATTTGCCCCGTTTTAGAGTCCGTATCGACGGCTCCTATATAATACTCGTTTCTCAAAATTGTATACTTGTATATCCATTGCCCCTCATTTCCCGATCTTCCCCCACCACTCGACCGCGTACACGCGCTCGGTCGTTTCTGAGCATGTTTAGAGAAATTTTTTTACCTATTTCGCATGATTTTATCGGAAAATTAGAATATAAGTTTTGTAGTATTATACCTCTACTTTTAAAATCCGGCTAAAAAATTAACATCGGACCACCTGCAAGGCATCCATAAATTTTGCAAAATAGTGCACCAATTAATGAATTTAAAAAGAAAATCTGAATTTTCCGATTTTTCCGAGTTTTCTTCGTTTCTAATTATCCGATTGCATCGATTGGACTGTCGTTTTATTCATATTTCGATTTTCTACAAATTGTCTCTTATAGCATTCGGATTGCTTCGTTAGATTAGGTTTTATAAGCAAAAAACTAAAAAAATGCATTTTTTGCAAAAAAATGTTTATGAAAAATTAATTAATGGTAAGTTGGAATAGGAAACTTATAAGCATATGTCTTTTATATGGCACAGTCTGTTTGCTACTAGTAAGTCACAAACAAAACCACTATTGATTGGCCTAATAGTTCTACACTGAAAAAAAAGAATAGTGATCGCTTCTACAATTGTAGATGTATGTAGGTACGTCTATGTATGTCTATGTATCTATTTGTTGTGATTATAAGTCCAAACACTATTTGTAGTAATATTTCACATATTATTATGTTTACAATTTTGTAGTAAAAATCTCTAAACAGTATTTTACTACAGTAGAAATGTTACTAAGTACTACATACATTGTTGAACCATTTACTAAATGTTTTGTGCGGTTATTGACACAATGTTTTATAAATATGTCTATTAAATATATTAAAAATTACCAATAAATTATGTAAAAAATACACATTGATAGTAATTTTTAATACACTGTTTTGTAACTATTGATACATAGTACTGTAATTTTTTACAGTTTTATTGCTTTAATTACTATTTTAACTTGCTAAGAATAATATTTTGTTTCTTAAATTTTATTAAAATACATCTGGAGGGGAAGGGGGATTATTACCTTACCAAAAGAGATGAATTTGCTGCAGTTCATATACATATATTTATTATTAACATACAACACATATAACAAATAATACATTTCTATTAAACAAAAAACATTGGTACATTCACGTTAATATTAAAACAAACAATACACTGTCAACACGAAAATATTAAAGATTTTCATTACGTTTTTACAAATATTTAAGTATCAACAACTGATAATATATTAAAAACGTATATACAGGGAGTCCCGTTCATGTTTCAAAAAAACTTGTATGCAAATTCCTCATGGTAAAATAATGGGGGTAGTTCATGTAACGTTTTTTTTTAGACGCCCTGTTTTCGAGATACAGTGTGCTGAAGTTATTACTTTCCAAATGGTTTTTCTAAACTAGTTATCTTTAAATCGGCTGAAGATAAAAATGTCAAAATTTGTACACGAGTAAACATCAACTGTGCGTTAAGAATAATGTGCAAACGGTTTCTTTCTGAAAAGCAGTGTCGCCGATACAGGTAATTGGAGGGGTACAATCGAAAGAAAAATATGTTTCAAGTCAAAATTTATTACATTTCTAAACGGTTCTGTAAACTCTAAAGCATATTATAAAAAGAGGTATACTTGTCGAAATTCGGTAGCAGGTACCATTTTCGAGAAAAATGAAGTTTATTATTAACGGATATGATATTGGTATTACTCAAAGACCTCAGCTGAGGTCGTTGGTATTACTCGTATACACATATACTATAGGTATTTCTTTATTCATACGTTGATTGATACTATTGAGAAATGAAAATCGTTCATGTGATGNAATTTGATGTATATTATTTATATAAAATTGACCTAAGTAATCTAATTGTCATTAAAATTATCAAACGTAGAATAGAAGCCCACTTTAAATCAAGAATACTTTATTAATAAAAATAAATAATTTTTTTTAAATTTTTCAAATTTGCAATTTATATTTCAAGATCAAATTGAGTGATAATAAATAAAAAGCTAGCCTGGTAAGTAATAAACAAATATATTTTCTAAAATAATATTCAAAACTTATAATATTTCCACTGACGCTCAACATTACATATTGCATAGAACTACACCAACATTAAAAACTAATTATCTTAAATTGAGCATCACAATACTTATATTAAAATATACAACAACCCAATTACTACATTACTTCTGTATTTACCACAATAACGTACTTATGTGGTTTACTATATTTGTAGCTTATTCTACTACAAAATTGTAAGCACAAAATTAGTCCAGGCGGTACTTGTTTCTGGTTGGGTAAAACGCATATGATCAGAGATTTTTGCTTTAACGGCTTCTAAATAACATCAGAAATGATAATATTTTTATGCAAATAAAAAAAAGTGGGCTTAATTGTTATTGCAAAAAAGTATAAAAAAATAGCAAAAAAAAATTCATTTTTTTCTTGGATTTCTCGTCGACAACATAGCAACTATTCATTTTACACAAAAATGGAAGAGGAAAAACAGTTTTGTAATTAAATTTTGATCAAGATAGAGTTAGTTGCAATTCGAAAAAATATTTATTGTTGTTGCAAAAATCGGAAAAATCATTTAAAAAATTGCAAAAAATGCTAGTTTATTTGTCAATTTTTTTCAGACACTTGAATAATACCTAGGATCTTCATACTTTTCCCAATTAAACTTCTTAGTGCATAGAATCATCACACCAAATTTCATCCAATTCGGTTCGATAGTTTTTACATAATAATTGTTTAATTTTTTTATTTTTTTTAAATTAAAAAATTTTCAAAATCAAATTTCTAAAAATCTAAAGCCTTTGAATACTTGAAAATTTCACCACAAAAAGAAGAGCTCTCAAGCTTTAAAATGCTTTTTGAAAAATTCAAATCGGACGATTAGGTGAGCCGTGGTGATTGTTTAAACATTTTCGCAATTTTCACGCTTATAAACAATTGCAATAATTTAATGTTTTTTCAAATTTTTTTTTATTTTAAAATATGGTTTGAAAGTACTCGGAAAGGCGAGTATTTAAAAAAAAACCTGATGATCCGCCCATTATTTTCGGAGTTATAGCCCGTTAAAGTTAACCCTTATTTACAGCAAAACTATAAGGGCTGTTTTTTGAACCAATAGGTTTGTTATTCCGAGTACTTTCCAGATATAAATTTTCAAAATTTGCAATCACGGGCGTCCCATTTAAAATGTCACTCAAAGATATTCAAGACCGCGTGAAATCAATGAGGTATCAGTGGTGGGGGGAGCAAACACACAGCTACTCCGATCTGAATTCTCGAGTTCAAAATTGCGACACTCGGAAAAATTTCACTTATCTCAGCGTCTAATGGACCAATTTCGATGATTTTTTTTTAAATCGATGTCTCGCAACTAAAAAATTCAATTATCATATTTTCAACTACATTTTATTATTAATTATTGGACTTTTGACATGCCGATAAACAGTTACTTTAAAAAATGATTAATTTATTATGTTTATTTATTTACTATGTTAATTTTCACGACCAAAATTTTTGCATGTTGCACCATGTTGTTGGTATTAATTAAGTATCCAAAAGATTCTTATACTTTTTTTTATAAATAAAAAATAAATTTTAGATAAATATTTTAAAAGTAAACGAAAAAATTAAAATTATAATTATTCACAATTTATTTTTTTTTGAAAGATTTTTAGAAATTTATCGTACAACTAAAAATTAATACCAATTTTCAGTTGTTTATTTAAATAATTATTGTTTAAACAATTTTATAATATTTAAACAAACTTACTAGTATTACCTGGTGCAACATGCAAAAATTTTGGTCGTGAATATTAACATAGTAAATAAATAAACATAATAAATTAATCATTTTTTAAAGTAACTGTTTATCGGCATGTCAAAAGTCCAATAATTAATAATAAAAGGTAGTTGAAAATATGATAATTGAATTTTTTAAGTTGCGAGACATCGATTTAAAAAAAAATCATCGAAATTGGTCCATTAGAAGCTGAGATAAGTGAAATTTTTCCGAGCGTCGCAGTTTTGAACTCGAGAATTCAGATCGGAGTAGCTGTGTGTTTGCTCCCCCCACCACTGATACCTCATTGATTTCACGCGGTCTTGAATATCTTTGAGTGACATTTTAAATGGGACGCCCGTGATTGCAAATTTTGAAAATTTATATCTGGAAAGTACTCGGAATGACAAACCTATTAGTTCAAAAAACAGCCCTTATACCCTTATAGTTTTGCTGTAAATAAGGGTTAACTTTAACGGGCTATAACTCCGAAAATAATGGGCGGATCATCAGGTTTTTTTTTAAATACTCGTCTTTCCGAGTACTTTCAAACCATATTTTAAAATAAAAAAAAATTTAAAAAAACATTAAATTATTGCAATTGTTTATAAGCGTGAAAATTGCGAAAATGTTTAAACAATCACCACGGCTCACCTAATCGTCCGATTTGAATTTTTCAAAAAGCATTTTAAAGCTTGAGAGCTCTTCTTTTTGTGGTGAAATTTTCAAGTATTCAAAGGCTTTAGATTTTTAGAAATTTGATTTTGAAAATTTTTTAATTTAAAAAAAATAAAAAAATTAAACAATTATTATGTAAAAACTATCGAACCGAATTGGATGAAATTTGGTGTGATGATTCTATGCACTAAGAAGTTTAATTGGGAAAAGTATGAAGATCCTAGGTATTATTCAAGTGTCTGAAAAAAATTGACAAATAAACTAGCATTTTTTGCAATTTTTTAAATGATTTTTCCGATTTTTGCAACAACAATAATTATTTTTTCGAATTGCAACTAACTCTATCTTGTTCAAAATTTAATTACAAAACTTTTTTTCCTCTTCCATTTTTGTCTAAAATGAATAGTTGCTAAGTTGTCGACGAGAAATCCAAGAAAAAAATGATTTTTTTTGTTATTTTTTTATACTTTTTTGTAATAACAATTAAGCCCACGTTTTTTTTATTTGCATAGAAAAATTATCATTTCTGATGTTATTTAGAAGCCGTTAAATAAAAAATCTCCGATCATATGCGTTTTACCCAAGTACACCCTTTGTAAGACAGATATCGCCTGGACTATATAGTAACTGTTTCAGCAGTGTTACTTTCAGCGTAGAGTTGGGTTTGATGAAGTGTTTACCAACGTTAATAATAATTTAAAAAGTAATAAATCGGAAATGGTTAGTTAATTTTAGACTAGCAAAACGCATCTTCATTTTTGACACGTTGTAATGTTACAGTCTGTATATTAAACTGGATATGCACAATGCACAATTTTTGTACAGCGAGAGCAGAGTTTTGGATATTATTCTTATTCTTTGCAAAAGGTATTATAAATTCATATCCTCAATTGAATTTTGTAGGTTTTGTCAACATCCGCGATGTGTTGTCGCTAAATTTAATCATGAATGATTAAACGCTAGCTATTCGAAGACGTACAAACCTCATAACTCAATCTAGGCATTGCATAATGTCATTGTAAAAGTTTAATGAAGCCCAGAGGTGAATAATTAATTTCTGTTAAGATTCTATTGATATAGGGGGTTTCCCACTTAACATAAGTTCAATGTAAGCATTATTCTCATTTGTCCCCAAAGAAATTACAGTACAGTTATTATATCAGAGGTAATGTTAAAGGCAAACAAACTGCGTCATAGAGTTCCGCTGAACTAAATTTGATCCTTAGTTTTTAAGCTTTCTTTTAATTAATTTTTAATCAACAGTCCCACTCTTTTCCTGAAATTGGTATTTTTTTATTTCCTTGTTAGATGAGAACTACAAATAATACTGCAACATTAATTTCGGTTTAAATTAAAATTTTGTTTTTCTTTTGCAACTAATTATTATCTTTAAAAACGATTTTAGCCTTAACTTAGCCCATGTGAATAATGGATCTCCTGAAATTGACAGGAAATTACTTAATCACAAGTTACATAACCAAATATAGTTTTAGAGAAAATAATTTTTGATAATTTGTAAGAAAAATCAAATGCAAATCAAAATTAAAGCCAAATTAATATAATTTCCAACATTTTGATCCTCTGATTATTTAAAGTAAAGCAATAAAATATGTATTTGTAAATAAATACCTAAGCTTCAATGTCCAGTGTAAATGTTTAATTCTTTATAAATTTGGGAAATATAAATTTTTATTTCTGTTACTGTCGAAAAAGTCTTGCGTAATGTATGTAAAGAAATACAACAATATTTCACGCAACAGTGTGCCGTAAAAAGCTTTAAGCATCAAAAAATAACTATAATTGCTTACTTCACTGACAATTTTAAAACCAAACAATTTTCTTTACTTTGTTGCCACTACTACAAGCTAAAAACTACTTTGGCTGTGAAAAAGAACGTAAATATTGAAAAATATCCTGGGCTAAAATATCCAACGTATTTAGTACAGAAAATTAGTAGTTCTTTATGTAAACACCGGACGACCATTTTTTGACAGAAAGTGCACCAATGAAGTTGTTGGAATATACTAACAATAAGTCCAAATTAGTAGAGAGTTACTCATAATCAACATGTACACTGTAAAAAGTGTAGGTACATATGCAGAAGGAAATTGGAATGAACTGGTATGACAAAATTGTATTAAATATGAAATATTTCTAAATCAGAGAAAGTTTGCAATGGATACATACCTATATGAAATTTACTACATGGAAGGAAATCTCAAAGAGAAATAGTAAATATTGCCTACACGGTATAGGAAATTTCAAAACGTGTTTTGCTTTGTGCTAAGTTCTGTGATAAATAACAAAAATAATAATAAATGTAAGTCATGGTAATTTTTCGGGGACCGCCTAGCCGGGTGTCTTGGCCGGCGTATTTCGATCTGCCGAGGCAAGCATCACGGACGCAGGCTGGAATTTGGATGGGTGACCTAAGGCAGACTCGGGGACGTGGCTGTGGCAGCCTACCAGAGACCTGGGTCGCCCAACATTTGCAGCATGCGTGTGGTCCCCGATAAATGATAATGAGAACAGAGTAAAGAAAATCTCTGTAACTGAGGACCATGCTATCATACATAAACTGTACGAGACTTTGCCACCAAGCCACCCGTGTAGTAAATAGGATGGTTTGAAGAAAAGTACTCGAGTAATGAAGAAGGGTGTACAAGGGGCCTAATAAGGCCTAAGTTCAGCGGTGGAAAAACAATTCCACCGCCCTCCGACGTACATACATACATATGGTACTTTTTATTCCATTACTGCCATTTCACATTTATCATTTGGCTGCTTTTATCATTTGTGTTTTGGTACAAAATAAGTAAAATATTTTACCTGCTTATTAAAATTTGTTTATATGGAATAAAAATTAAATTTGGATTATAAATACCTCAGGAAATTAAAATTATAGTCTAATTTATAATACCATCCTACAGGTAAAAAAGGATCCTTAGTTAAAATGTATTACCAAGTGATAGAAATTATTTAAATTTAATCGGATTACAATTAAGGGCTAATCTTTAATATAATCGTTCAGGTAAAAACGAATCTTATATAAACCAGGTCACCAAGTAGTAAAAATCATATCTAATCCAGTTTCCCAAGTGTTAACGTGTTTTGTCTATGTGTTTGTGTACTTCGTATCAAGCGGGTGACAAAACGTAAAAGAAATGTGGAAATCGATCACATTTGTAACGGGCAATCCCAAAAAATTAGAAGAAGTCGTACAAATCTTAGGCGCAGACTTCCCAAAACTTATCAGTAAAGAACTGGATCTACCTGAATTACAAGGTGAAATAGGCGAAATATCGATATCAAAATAGACAAGGCGAAAACCTCGCATTCGTGGCAGAAATTTTCCGACTCGATTTTTTTGCATATTCAGATTCGTGAGATGTTCCTTAACATGAATCGAGATGATGCCGGCCGGAAATCAATCTGGTGCCCACTTGTTTAAACAAACTTTTTTTAAACAAATTGTAAAAATAGTTTTTTTCACTCCGGAAATTTTTTTTTGGTTTTTTGGAACATTATAAACAAAAAAGTTCCTATGCACTATGCCTCTAAAATTTATAGTTTTAAAGTTATAAATAATTTAAGTTTATAAAAATGCGAAAATTACTATTTTCAACGGCCGATTTCCGGGTTAAAAATTGTTATTTGATGTTGCCAGGTACCTAAATTAAAGTTTAAACATCCCCCTACAAGATGATGAAGAGTTTTTGGGACGCGCATTATTCTAAAGCCTTGTTTTTTAATTGTTAATAAAGCTAGAAAATTAATTTTCTCGTAGCGGAATGGGTATTAATTTAAGTAGAATGGGAAATTGGGGATATTTGAAAGAAAGAGTCTACCAGGACAGACCGGATAATATTGAGAATTTAAAGAACAAGATTAGGGCGGAGATGCATAATTTACCAGCTGAAGTCATTCAGAATGCTGTTGACAGCTTTTACTATCGTCTTGGAGAATGCCAAATAGTGAATGGGACATTTTCAGCATTTGCGACGTTGAGTTTATTTTTGTAAATTATCTAGTTGTTTCAATTTTTAAAGGAAAAAAAACTTGCTATTGAAAAAATAAAACTTGTTTATTTGGTATGGTTGGATTCAGTTTTCAACGAGCCCCCTCATGCCTTATGTTTCCATTTGAAAAAAAAAGTAGGGGTAGCTGGGGGTTAGGGGGCTGAAAGATGGGGAAAAATCAAAATCAGTTAACGTGTTTCGGCGTTTTAAAAAAAATTTACTCATTCAAAAGATATGAATTTTATTCCGTACTTCTGGCCATCCCTGTATGTACTGCAAATAAGAAGTCCAGCACTTCCGATGCATTGAAATTACACGTCTTAAGAACTTCTTTACAAACGTACATATGGAAAAGTTTTATTTTTCCTCAATATCAATATTTGGATTTCACAGTTTTTGTTTATCAAAATGAAACAGGTGAATTACATATTACCTAAATTTATTACCAAAGATGCATTACCCAAAGACTTAGTTAAACAATGTAAATGTACAAAAAACTGTAAGACTAAAGCTTGTTCTTGTATGAAAAACTATGTCACTTGTATACCTTTATGTGGTTGTAACATAGAACAGTGTGAGAATTCTTATGATTGAATAAATGTGTGATAATAATAATATGCAGTATTAAATAAATGTTCTTTAATAAAAATCAAATGTATTTGATACTATTGCCCTTTTATTTTTTTTCTGCACTCTATTCGTATAATTTTGAGTTAATTAAATAAAATTATTATGAATTATGAAATTTAAATAATCAATTTTTACATTATTTTATGAGTAGTAATAGTAAATTAGAATGCTAAATTAAAAGAACATAAGCTGAATCCGCTAGACGAAATAGCGAATCCGCGTATGAGAGAGGCGCGCGCGCGGCTGATAGCGCTTTATTAACAATTAAAAAACAAGGTCAATCAATCATCAACATAGCTTATCTCTCTAACTGTAAGCTATATTGTCTGTGTACTATAAACTGATATGTTTAAAAAAAAATTATACCTAAGGCTCAATCTGTAAAATACAATAAACTAAAGAAAACTAATATCCAGTAACCAAGAGATGGTACTGTTTATCACAATCAACCGCTCAATATTCTTGGAAAATCAAATTATTATTTTAAATATTGTGGATGTGATCTATATTACTATATTTCATTCCGTTTTGTTATTGTAGTTTAATTTTAAAATATTTATTTGAACATACTTAGACATGAATTACAGTATCCACTATCCAGTAAAGCAAAATGACCATTATTATCCAGTAACCAGTAGATGGTACTGTTCCTCTTTATCAACTAAAGTCTCTATACCTACATATAGATAACTTTATTATTAACATCAACATCAACTGATCAATAATTTTGGAAAAAATAAATCATAACCTTGACATTGTCGATGTGATTCTTATATTCTAAGATGTGATTTATATTTCAAATTAGCTACTTTCTAATTTCCTGGGAACTGCTCTTTTAGTGTTCTTCTAGTGTTCTGTGCTTTAAATACTCCAAACAAACAAATAAACACCTCTGAGAGGAATACATAAGCGTGTAAGTATTTTAAATTTAAAGTACCTACTTACTTTTATTATTTTTGTGAGCCAAAAGTCTGAGCCAAATGTAAATTTCACAGTAAATAATCTCTTTTATGAAATATATATTCACAACTTCTAGTTCCAAATTGCGTGGGGAACGTTTGAGTACCAAGTCTAGGCAAATTCGGTATTAACATTAACATCTAGACGCTCCAGATGTTTTTTGTTCTTTTCTAATTGTAAGAGATGAAAAGATAAAGAGCTACATCTAGAGCCTCTAGATGTCAATACCGAACTTGCCTAGAGTAAATTGTTTCAACATAAAACGCAAAAAGACAAATATGGAGTGTATATAAACTCCATAGTGTAAAATATAAGTGTAACAATTCTAATGTTTTTTTCTTTTGTGTTTCGTGCTTCCAACCACAGACTAGTCTTCCGTATGTATGTTTTGTGCTCCATTCTGTTTTGACAGTTGTGACCAGGGAGACTTGTGTAGTCTCCATGGTTGTGACAGTGACATTAATGACAATTCATATTTGTGAAGGTTAGGTTATTAATATTCTACATTTTTCTTCAGGAAAATTGAATTTATCCATTATTCGATTATTCCTTATTTCAAATCTGTCAAACAAGTACTTATATAAAATTATGTGTTTTTAGGTTATTTTAGAGATTCCAGGAAAAATCCTAGGGATGGCTACATTAATAAAGGATATAAAGTTGCAAGACAATATTCCAAATAATATTCTCTTCGAGAAGCATATTGAATTTATAAAGGAATACGGTCAAGATGAAAACAATTACGAATATGGTATGACAGACTACTTACGTATATCGGGCATGTATTGGGGTTTAACAGCATTAGAATTGATGAATACTTTGCCATCGCATACGTTAGAAAAGGTAAAGCTTAAACGCTAATAAAACCGCAACTTGAGCTTTAAATATTTTCACTTATTTCAGGTTACCGGATATATTAAACAGTGCCAAGATCCAGAAACTGGTGGCATAAGCGCCTGCATTGGGCACGATCCTCACTTACTTCACACATTAAGTGCAGTTCAAATCTTATGTATTTACAACAACTTGGATGCCATAGATACGAAGGGTGTTGTGAAATATGTTAAAAGTTTACAGTTACCCGACGGTAGTTTCCAAGGTGACAAATGGGGTGAAATAGACACTAGATTTTCATTTTGTGCTGTTGCAACCCTATCACTTCTTAAAAGAATGGATGCGATAGATGTTCATAAAGCCGTAGATTTTGTAGCTTCTTGTAAGAATTTCGATGGTGGATTTGGATCAAGGCCTCTTTCAGAGAGCCATGCGGGTTTAATATATTGCTGTGTGGGATTTCTATCTATTACCAACAGGTAACAAAATAATCAATGTAGACTTTTAGATTTACTGACTGAGGAAATTGTTTTTTAGATTAGACATAGTCGACCGAGATACACTTGCCTGGTGGTTATGTGAACGTCAGTTACCGTCTGGAGGGTTAAACGGAAGACCTGAAAAATTGCCCGATGTGTGTTACTCCTGGTGGGTACTTTCTTCTCTCACCATCCTGGGTAGACTGCATTGGATTGATGGAAACGCCCTGAAAACGTTTATTTTAGCATGCCAAGACACTGAAACTGGCGGCTTTGCAGATAGACCTGGGGATGTTGCAGATCCCTATCACACCTTATTCGGACTTGCCGCGTTGTCACTCTTAGGGCACGACACTGTGCAAAAAGTCAATCCTACGTATTGTATGCCACAGCACGTTATCGACAGGTTGCAACTTAAACCTCAAATTTTAACCAATTGAATATTGAGCTGCAGAACAAAGTCAGAATTACCCAAAGATGTACCTAACTCAAGCTGTAAACAATTTCGTAAGAATCATTCCTTATATCACTGTGTAATATCTCTGTAAATCTTTTTTTATATTATCTCGTTTAATATTGTAGTAAAATTTATTTAGTTATCGAGTTTTTCGCAAACGAGAGTAATTGAAACGTTTATATTGCACCTACATGAGTAGTATTATTTATGTTTCACTTTATTGTTATACTGTACTATGTGAAATTTATAAAAAATAAATATTCTTTTTAATAATATGCACCACTTTTTATTTAATATTATTGTAAAAAAATTCCTTTTTAAAGGTATATTTCGAACCGTGCAGAAATTCTTCTTGTGCTTGTAGACAGACTGCGTTCTACCAGTTGAAGAATATTGTCTTCCTTCATAAATTCTCACTTGAAATCGCGACATTTCGTGTAGGGCGTCCATCTGAAAATCTATGGGGTATCCAGTAAATTCCCCAGACGGCAGGGACTCGGTGGACGGCAATGATTCCCAGCAACATCGCGGTTCAATCGCGTCTCCGTTCAGAGTAGTGCACACTGCGTCGTTCTCACTGCTGTCAAGCATGGTTTTTGTCAAAATCGGGTAAATAGTTCCAAATCGTGGTACAAATATCAATAATTGCTGATGCACAGTTCAATTACTACTTATTTGCCACTAATCTAGTCGCTATTAGTCTAGTATCAATTTCAAATTCGAGATTTAAAGTGTTATTTGGCTAAAAGTTCTGAGATCACTGTTACAAAGTCACTAATTTTCGCGTTTCTCACTCAATTCACACTACAGTTTAAGAATCACTAGATTTTTAAAAATTAAATTCGTTCAGCACAAAAAATTGACTAAGTTTCTAATGCTGCTTTGATTTTAGGCAGGAAAAATGCAGAATTTCATTTACCGGGCTAGCTTACGGCATTGAAATGTCTGCCTCGGCTAGCAGGACGTCGTTCACGAAGCTCCAGGTCCAGTTTCCTTTCGTAGACACTTTAGAACACTTTGTTTTATGAATTCTTTTCTAATAACAACATTATGTTTAGCAGTCTAGTTTTTAGTTATTTCACTCAGTTTTAGTTCATTTGTATTAGGTCTCTACTGTTTAAACTGTAACTAGCATTCATCTGTACGGGGTTACACTCATTGTTCAAATTTCTTAACTGATTAGTTCCTTCTTCTTTCAGGTTTGGATGATTGATAACAATCAGTTTCAAACACAAGGTAAGTACAAGTATATTGAACAGTTTTTTGGTAAGTATTTACACTTTAACACGTTACGTGGACAAAATATGCAGTTTTTTCGAAAATTGTCTGATTTCGCGTTGAAAATTTGACTTTGACAATGAAATCTCAGCTGTGGCAATAAACACCAGTACGGAATTAATTCCTGAATAAAAGGCAAGTATTTTTCGGTTTAGGGTGATAGGTTTAAGTGTTTTTAAGATATTTTGTTAATGAAAATTCATACGTGGACTTGTGGCTTCCGAGATTCTTCTGAGGGGCCTACGACAATATTTTCTACTTCATTCACATTTTGTTCAACTGCACGTTCAGAATGAAAACAACTAGGTACTTGGAACAAAGCCTGTATTTCGTAGTGTGTCGCATGTTCAAATCAAGTTAGAAAATCGTATTAGATACTTTCTACGAACAGTAGGTGCCCTTCCATTGCAAAACCCATAACAAAACACCATTTCGACAATTTATCTGTTTTGCACTCGACAAAATCGACATTAAAATTGCTGTATCCCAATGACCATTGAGATTTGAACACATATGCATACTTTTTTATTCAAAGTGAATATTATAACATACTGAACTATTGACTATTCCTCCTGAAACACCCGGTATATTTCATTATTTAACTCTTGTATTTTTACTTCGTTACTTTGAATAAAAGAAATCCTTGATATCTAATCTATAGGTATATGTAAAAGATATCTAGTCTCATGGGCAACACTGAAGGAAACACTTGAAAAATCCTCAAAGTGCAGAAATAGTAGAGATCTAATGGCTATATTTGTGTTGCCAAACATCATGAATTAGAATAAAAATTAAAAACACTGAAAATATCACATTATTCAATGATTTCAGTATCAGGTATGTATTTCAATGATATTTACATACAGGGTGGGCTATTAGTGTGAGAAAGTAAAACAACTTCCTTGTTAATATAGAAAAAAGTTTATGTAAAAGTTGTACAGAATCAAAAAACCTAAAGGAAAAAATTTATTTGAAATACACAGGGCAATGAGTAAAAATGGGACACCAAATATTACATTTTTTAAACGGAACACCCTGTATTTTATTGTTCTATTTTATTCACATATCAGTTCACTTCAACTTTTATTAAGTATGTTCTACACCTAAAGTTGTTAGTTTTTAAGATATATATGGCAATATAAACAGTTTAACATTTTAGTGCGGGGTTGCCAAGTTAGTAGAAAACTCTTCGAATTTTGGAAAAAACATGACCTCGAAGAAGTTGTATTAACTTTCAACTATTAACACTTGGAGCAAAAATATTTGACAGAGTTATAGACAAATGTTAAGCAAAGATGACTCATATATTAGCTAATATCGATATTTTATACAGGGTCTTTTTTATAATACAATCATTTTAAGAAAGTTCAAACTTGATTTTCTAAAATTTTTCAAATGGAACACCCTGTATTTTATTATTCTATTTTATTCACATATCAGTCCACTTCAACTTTTATTAAGCATGTACTACACCTAAAATTGTTAGTTTTTAAGATATAGCAGTATTTCTGGAAAACATTTTGAGTTAATTTTATTAATTAATATTTATTTGTGGTATTCTATGAAATAATAAAAATTAATAGTTTTTTCAGAAATGTTGCTATATCTTAAAAACTAACAATTTTGGATATAGGACATACTTAATAAAAGTTGAAGTGGACCGCCAATATGTGAATAAAATAGAACAATAAAATACAGGGTGTTCCATTTGAAAAATTTTAGAAAATCAAGTTTAAATTTTCTAAAAATGATCGTATTATAAAAAATGCCCTGTATAAAATATCGATATTAGCTAATATAGGAGTCTTTGACTAACATTTGCCTATAACTCTGTCAAATATTTTTGCTCCAAATGTTAGTAGTAGTTGAAAGTTAATACAACTTCATGTTTTTCCAAAATTCGAAGAATTTTCTACATTACTTGTTAACCCCTCACTAAAATGGTAAACTGTTATATTGCCGTATATAGAATTTTCTTTGAAATCCATGTTTAAAAATATACATTTTAAAAATGTAATATTTGACGTGTCCCGTTTTTACTCATCACCCTGTATATATCAAATTAATTTTGTAGATTAGATTTCTTGATTCTGTATAACTTTTATATAAACTTTTTTTCTGTATTACGAGTAACAAGGGAGTTATTTTACTTTCTCACACTAATGGTAATGGCCCACCCTGTATATCACTTAATTTTTATTTTATATAATTATAATTATTTGCTAGATAATCTTTAGTATTCATACTCATTCATTCTTTGGTTTCATTTGACAGGATTTTAGGAATCACTTTTTTATTTGTATTACCTTTAAAATTAAATGCTTATTATTTCAGTAACAGAATTAATATTGAAATGATTTTCAGGAGTGGGATAANCGACGGATGGGGCCCACCTACGAAGGCTGTCCAGGCCTACACGAGATGAGGCAGGATAAAGAGGGATAATCCCCCTCGATCCCAAATCATTGAGGCCAATTTCTAGCCATAGAATAATGGCGCGCGGCGCGGTATGTGTTTCAATGATATTTACATACAGGGTGGGCTATTAGTGTGAGAAAGTAAAACAACTTCCTTGTTAATATACAGAAAAGAAGTTTATATAAAAGTTGTACAGAATCAAAAAACCTAAAGGAAAAAATTTATTTGAAATACACAGGGCAATGAGTAAAAATGGGACACCAAACATTACGTTTTTTAAATGGAACACCCTGTATTTTATTGTTCTATTTTATTCACATATCAGTTCACTTCAACTTTTATTAAGTATGTTCTACACCTAAAGTTGTTAGTTTTTAAGATATATATGGCAATATAAACAGTAAAATTTTAGTGCGGGGTTGCCAAGTTAGTAGTTAGTAGTAGTTTCATTTGACAGGATTTTAGGAATCACATTTTTATTTGAATTACCTTTAAAATTAAATGCTTATTATTTCAGTAACAGAATTAATATTGAAATGATTTTCAGGAGTGGGATAATTTATATTTCTTTCTACAAATAAAATAACATAAGCACCTAAAATTTTTATTTTTGACACATAATTGCACCTTGGTCAAGCAGATATGGTCTCACGGGAATACCCTTACATTCGCTCTCCTAAGTGTTGTAAAAATTAAATTTATAAAAATTTCATAAATGGTAGTACCTCAAAAAGTTATAAAAATTTCCAAACACAATATACTAATACAATCGTCAAATAAATATTATCTAACTCTAACATTAAATTTTGATAATGACGAATGTGATTACACTTTAGATTTAGAAAGACATGTTTCTTTCCGTTTTCTTAGGCAAATACAATAATTTCTCTATGCCTACATCAATAATGATGGTAATGTAGACCGTACAGTTATAAGCAATTAACACGTAACAGATGGGCGGTATCATTGTATACTACTAGGTTTTTACGTAATTAACACGGTTAATAAAATAGTTCAATCTAGAAAACCAAACAGTAGAGCTTTTGCTATAACAGTATTTTGAAATAGATAGTGCCTCCAATATACATATATTTCTTTTTCAATTATATTTAAATATTCTCTATAATTAAGACACAGACATGTATTGTTCATCTATCAACATATATTTGGACAACACCACAAAACGTGTATAATCAAAATTTTGATTTGTGGCTTAATCAGTCGGAATAGATACTGCTTATGGCAACAAAAAAAAATCAGTCCACATTTTCTACTTTTTCTAACAGTACATCAATGACTAAATACATCCACACTCCCCAATGAATCTGTATTGTTCCCAAGAATCACAAATTGATCTTACTTTAGATCCTGAAAATAACAGAATTACTGTTTTTACTAGTATATTCGTGCAAGGATATTTAAGTAATTTACTTACATTTCTTCAAGATTCGAGTGGTCCTAAAGACATATCAAATTCTAAGTTTTCACAACCGTCAGACATCAATGATGATAGAAATTCGTTGGTTGGGTACTGTGACAAATTTTCTTGGTTCATTATTGTGTCAATATTGTCATTCTGAGGCGTAAGAATCCATAAATCTGTATACATTAGCCAGACATCTCCAGATGATACATTTACTATATCTGTGTTTGTAGAACTATAATAAAAAATAAATAGAATTTATAAAACTCCATTTCCGTTAATTATATAAGGGCACATTTATAACATCTACAACTAAAAACTTACAACTTCTACATAATGATCTTACTTATTTGATATTTCTGGGAGCTGAGATGCTGGACTTGATATAATTTCAGTCGTTTGTTCGATAACTGGTCTTCGAGGAATAAAAAATCTAGGCATGGCCTCCAGTCTTAAATATTTTTTTCCGTTAAAATAAATAAAATCCTCCTCGGCATAGTGCTTTGAACAAATAACGTTTTGCGGACTCAAACATTCATCTACACTTCTCCCAATGGCTTTTAGTCTATTAGCATACCTTTTTTTTCCAATTCTAAAATAGTTATAAATTCAACTATTATTCAGATACATACAAAACCAAAAGTCTTTATAACAAATATTTACTTATGAAAGGTAATTCCAGATTTTCCTAGCGTATTCTTACAAGTTGCAACTAAACAACTTTTTACCATTATAAACAATGTATATTTAAACTGCAATAAAATTTACAACTTAATTTAGGGTCAATGAACAATAGTCGATGTTAAAAGAACACAAGAAAGCCACTAATTTGTCACCGATACCATTTTTTAGTAACAATTAGACAAAAAAAACGAAAAATGTGAATATTGACGTTTACCAAAGGGTAAACAAACAGCTGACAAGTGACAAATGTCCACTGACAGTCACAATGACACTGGCCACTGACCCATAGACCATGGTCTGTGCCTTGCCCAAATCAGTGACTATAATTGACCTTATAAGTCATGAAATCAGAAATATAAAGTAGTAGAGTAGAGTAGCAGTAGAGTAGTACTCTATATCTCTGCATGAAATAAATAATAACCGCTACAGAGTAGGGAGGAAACAATTTTTCAAAAGTAACAGTAAAATCTACTGAGAAGTGTTTTCGATTTTCCACACTTAAAGTTGCAGTACCTTACAATACGGTCATAGAAGAATGGTTGCACATAATAATTCTTATATCTGTACGTTATATAATCCCCCCAGTAAATCAAAACTTTCACTTATGTCATCTATAATGAAAAAGGATATCTAAAATTTAATGTATCTTAGATAAATTACTCTTCATCAAGTTCTACAACGTTGTCCTAATTTAACCGAGTGATGCAGCTTTAAAAACGGGCATCCTGTACAGAACAAACTTATTTAAAACCAACTTAATGCTGCTAGGTCATATCCTTTATTATAAGATAGTAACTGGACAGGATCAAATGCTGCTTGCAATGCAATTGCAAATAAACAATTTGGCCTGAAATTTTAAAGCTGTAATAGCAGTCCATGTTCTAATACTTCTAATAAAGGTTATCGACAGTGTAGGCGTAGGCAAACCATTGTCAGTGCCATCTCGTGAGTGTTAAATTGTTGCTATTTTCTATTTTACCACTAGATGTCTTTGAATTTAAATTGCTACAGGCGAAACTAATAAAAACAAGATATTTTTAAGATTAAGAAAAAAATCTATTTTAGATCGCGCATCCTTACGTATACCATAACGTTCTGTGCCTGAATTAGTTTAAGTTTCTTTTTAGAAAAAGCAATGTCGAAACCATCTTATAAAGTAGGTATGTAGGTATTTATATACATTATTTTATTAATTTATTTTGAACGAGATATTTATTTATAATGTTCATGATACTTGCCCAATTTAATTTATCGGACAATGATCTTTAGATACACCGACAAGTGATAAAAAGGATTACTTTTATTCTGAAGTAAAACATTTTTTTGGTCGTATAGATAATTTATTTATAATTGATATTGTGTTATTATAAGTTCTGATTATTTGTGGGAAATGTAGTAGAGATTTTTTCAATTAAGTGAACTTTCCGATTTTGTTTTGGTTTTATTTCAAATAATAGGAAACCAATTTAACTTTCCGTTTTTTGAAAAAAAAAAACGATACGAATTTATTAACACATCGATGCCAACGATGACATTTATCTTAGCAAATCGTGGTCCATTACATGAACAGTTTGACCAAAAATTAATCAAACGAATCTTTATTGCACTAAATTTGATATTTATATACCATCACCATCACAAATAAATCTAACTGTTAAATCAAATGTAGCTAATCTGAATTTGGCTGAATGGGGTCGCAAAGAAATCACCTTGGCTGAAAATGAGATGCCGGGGTTGATGAGTCTGAGAAGAAGATACGGCAGCAGTAAAATTCTGAAGGGGGCTAGAATTTCTGGATGCTTGCATATGACGGTGATGACGGCGGTTATGATAGAAACACTTCTGGAATTGGGAGCTGAGGTAACAATAACATAAGTTTTATTAGTAAATAAAAGAATTAAATTGGATAATAGCCAGTTTCATTTTTAATAAACAACTGCTGGAAGTTAAAAATATTACTGGCCCAAGGCCAAGTATTTTTATATAATTTAACTGTTAATTGAGTAAATTATTGTTAATAATAAAGTTAGTTGAAATATTTATAGTGTGTCGTGAATGTATCTGATGAATAGGTAAAAAAATGTGTAAATTTCGTAAGATACAATCGAAAAAATATTTTACATAGATTTCTAAAAGTGATATTTATAGTGCCTCAAAATAATTAAAAAAAAATCACAAGGTTATTTGACATCACAAAAATGGTCAAATAAAATGGTTATATTTTGATGAATGAAACCATACCATACCGATTTCTGTGCTCAAATGGAGAACCACGAAAATATTTCGTACAAAATTTGTGAAATAAAATATAAAAACTGCTCAATAAAATTATTTTATAAATTTATGTAGTCAAAAATGATAGAATAGATACAAATGTGTTTTTTATTTTTACAAAATTAAATTTTCTTTCCACCTATATAATTTTTTAATTTGATGCTAAAATTCAAAATTTCAGGGCTCTAACTTTATAAAAAATTCAATTTTGGGATAAATGGATAACTACTGTTTGTATACAGGGTGATTCACAATATAGTAACCAAAAATGAAGCCTCGTATTTGGTTAATTTTAAAGGGTCTTTCCTATAATAAAGGTTTCATTTTTGGTCACCATTTGTGAATCACCCTGTATATTAGTTGATTTCAAAAAATTAATATTTGGTAAATATATGATACAGGGTGTTTCGAAAATAGTTGAGGAAAATGAAACAGTGGATTCTTCAGACGATTTTAGAGGTGGTGTTTTATATATAAAAAAAGCCTTCCCTAAGAAGTTAGGTTAGGGTTGGTTTCAAATTTCGTAAGGCTGCAATCCATAATCATTTGCTGGCGTTCGTCCTCATTATGCACACGGGCAGCTTATACTGCAATAGTTTTAATATGATAATATAGTTCTAAAAAATTAAGACATGTCTCACATTCAGTCTTCTAGGTAAAATAACGGGTCCGATTAGATTATTTATTATTTCCAACAAGCCCAACCCATACATTAATACTGAAATTGAATTGAAGTGAGTGCTTATATTATTGCGTGTGATGAGGATACTTATCTATCTATGTAAATTCTTCGCGTCCTGTACACATTACCCCTTGCTTCACCATAAATAAAATTCATTTCGGCATATTCGCGATTTAAGAATAGTTTTACCACAGACTAAATAGCTAAAACGATAAACTATATATTGTCTGTGGTTTTACAAATCCGGTGATATATTACTATTATAATTATAACACCAGCTAAACTTGTCATAAGCATGGTACAAAACAATTAAATAAACTGATGATAACGGTTGATATGTAAAATGAGTAAAATGACAGAAACCTGCTTCTACGATTAGTGAATCATAAGGTTGAGATGCAAACTTTTAAATTTTATTTTTTTGTACGAAAAGTAAAAGGTATTTCGGAATTTGTGTAGAGACAAAAAGTCTTGTTTTGAACAGGGCTATCCAAAACATTTTTTTTTTCTTAAAAATTTTTAAGTACGTAAAGATTATAATAATTAATAAACGTACAAGGGGTGTATTATTTCATCCCCTTACTGTGAGGTGACAACGAATGGAAAAGGTCAGGAAAGTGACATTTTAACACAACTGTATCCATGAAAAAATTGGAGTTTTTAATTTGAGCCGGTTGTGAAAAGTCCATGGAAGCTTGACTTCAACATCCTTTTTTAAAAGGCTGTAACTTCTTATGGAAGGCTAGAATATATATTTTTTTATATTGTATATTGTGTTACACGGAGTCTGATCTTTAGAAACATGTATAATAAGTTTGTTTTATTGTGATTTTTTAAAATCTTTTTCAAACTTTTCATATCACGTACTACAACTATCCATATACCAATATTAGTTAATATTTAATAAATCATGGAAAAAATATTAATTTTTTAAAAATACTTTAATATTTTTTTTAATATTCGGCTCTTCTTTCAACATATTGCAAATTTATTATTACTTTGATAAAAAAAATCAGTATTCTGGGGAACAGGTCCCACTTTAAGTTACACCCTGTTTGTGCAACCTTTTTCGAGATCACAGGGTAGAAAATTTCCAATTTTATTTTGCAAATTTCAAAATTTGTTTAATCGTGAAAGTTCTCTGTTGGGCCTAGAAACTCTTCCCCAAAAAATGATATGGGTCTCAAGCTTTATTATCAAATTTTACCATTTTTGTTTTCACGAGGTGCAATATTGGTCAAAATTAAAAAACATCTTGTATCTTTATAAAGTTATCGAAATTTTATTATAACTGCATAGTTTTTACAAGGTTTATATACCACGCCAGTGAATATATATACCAGTATATAACCGTGTATATACCAGCAGTGTATGTACCAGTATATACCAGAGTATACCAGTGTATATCAGTATATGTATACCAGTATATACCAGTGTATACAGGGCTGGAAAATCCACATGGTCCATCTGCCTTTACATGAGAGCGACAAAATAAAGAAATCTGTTTGATAGACAAGGATGGCTATAGTGAAGACGTTTCATAATCTGAATAGTCACCGCCCGTTTCGGGTTAGAAGTGGGAGTGACTATTCAGATTATGAAACGTCTTCAGTGTAACCATCCTCGTCTATCGCACTTATTTCTATGACTTACTTTATCGCTCTCACGTAACGGCCGATGTACCATGGGGACTTTCCAAATATGCCATTGATTATAACTTAGGAAAATATGAAATTCAAAATTAAAGCAACAAGTTTCCATTACTCCTTCTAGGTCCAATGGGCCAGTTGCAATATTTTCAGCACCCAGGACCATGCTGCAGCGGCTCTAGTGAAACGGGGGGTAGGAATTTACGCTTGGAAAGGAGAGACCGACGAAGAATATGTGTGGTGCATAGAACAAACCCTTATATTCCCTGACGGGAACACCTTCAACATGATTTTAGATGATGGCGGCGACCTCACCAATTTGGTACATAAAAAGTACCCTCAGTATTTAAGCGACTGTAGAGGAATCAGTGAGGAAACCACAACTGGTGTGCATAATCTTTACAAGTTGTTCAATCAAGGCATTCTACAAGTGCCAGCTATTATCGTCAATGATTCGGTTACAAAAGTGAGTAAATTGATTAACGATTTATATCGGTTTTTAATGTGAATTAAACTGTCATAATAGAAATTGCATTTGAATAATTTTTTTTTGCCAGAGTAAGTTTGATAACATCTATGGTTGCCGAGAATCACTAATTGACGGCATTAAGAGGGCTACAGATGTAATGCTTGCCGGGAAAGTGTGTGTAGTAGCTGGATATGGAGACGTTGGCAAAGGCTGTGCGCAATCTTTAAGTGCGCTTGGGGGCAGAGTCATCATCACCGAAATTGACCCCATCAATGCCCTACAAGCTGCTATGGAGGGCAAGTAGTTTTATGTTTAATTGGGTGTTCAATAGTGTTCATATTTTTTTTAATAATAACGTTAATAACTAGAGAAGTGGACACAAGAGTATCAATTACCCTGTAGTTCTGCAACCAGCATAACACAGCAGAGAAAATAATGTTGCCGTGGTTAAAAATTATATTTTCTATTTAAATTGTTATAAATACATATAGAAAAATTTTAATATCATACTTAATTCTCATTTCTCATTCTGAAGTGGATAGTTTTCAATATTGAACCCATATATTTAAGTAAATTCATTTTTCACCATAGACATATCACATATAGAAGGGACTGGCGATTGGATTGTGATGTGATCGCGATTTTGACAAATGTAAAAGTCAGTAAATTATATTAAACATTAAATTATTAGTATATCTATAACCGCTTACTTGAGAAATACAGTAACGTAATTTGGCATCCGCGAACGGCTTGCAATTAACATATAAGTATGCTAACTTCAACAGATACTTAGAACAATGTCAAAGACGTAAACGCGGAAACCGACAGCTACGCATGCGCAATTGTTATTTTAAGCTACGTTGATATACGTATACATTAACCCAACGTAATATGCCGAGTCAAACAATGTCGAAACCTTTATGGCAGTGTTGATTTGGCCGATCAACCAACAAATATGTTTGTATTTATGTAAACAATAAACATTTTTTTTATTTAAGTTTTGTGGTAGCATCCGCAAAGGGAATTCATTTTCTAAATAAGAATAATTTATATCTTTTAGATAATGTTAGACTACTGCTAAGTATTTTAGTCACGTGTTAACGTTTAAAAAGCAATGCTTTAAGTGGCTTTTTAAATAACTAATATTTTATTTATTCTTCAAAATGGCTGCCGCAATTGCTCAAAACTATTGTTTTAGGTTATGAAGTCACGACAATGGAAGAAGCCTCCAAGGAAGGTCAAATATTTGTCACCACAACAGGGAGTATAAACATCATTCTAGAAGACCACTTTCTTAATATGAAGAACGACAGTGTGGTATGCAACGTCGGGCAATTTGACAGCGAGATTGACGTGAATTGGCTAGAAAAACATGCAAAAGAAAAAGTCAACATAAAACCACAAGTTGACAGATATCTTTTATCCAATGGAAATCACATTATTATTCTTGCCGAAGGGCAACTGTGTAATCTAGGATGTGCTTCAGGTCATCCTGCTTTTGTGATGTCAAATTCCTTTACCAATCAAGTTTTGGCTCAGATAGAATTGTGGACAAAACCAAGACAGTATACTGTAGGCGTCCATAGGCTGCCTAAAAGCCTTGATGAAGAAGTGGCAAGGTTACATCTGGACCATCTTGGTGTTAAACTGACTAAATTGACTCCTGAACAAGCGCAGTATATGGGGGTGCCAATTGATGGTCCTTTTAAACCAGATCATTATAGATACTAGACAAACTCTGATAGTAAATGTAAATGGTATCTCGGTCGTATCAACATTTTGTGCGAATAAAAAATCATTTGAATAATAAAAATTTATATTTTATTATTTGATACTGTGTAGTGTGGTATCATAAAATGCATGAATCATTCATAAACAATGGCAATCTAACTTTTAAATAATTTTACATATATAGAGATATTTTTAAGGTGTAGATCGTAATCCTAGATAAAACCAATATCTAGGATCGTAATGTTCTCTGGATCCTGACGGCCTACAAACGTCAAAATTTGTGCGGAAGCACTAAGCATCAAGATTTCTAGACAATCAATGTTCTGTTATATTACCATACTATACTATGGTTATGGCAGCCAGGGAGACTAGACGAGAGGCAAGTACGGTATTGACATTTAGATGTTCTAGATATCTCTTTGTCTTTCCATCTAGATAGAATTAGAAAAAAACAAAACACTTCTGGAGCGTCTAGATGTTCATACCGAACTTGCCTAAGGAGCACGAACTCAAACGAGAAAATTAACAGAATAAATGAAATTACTTATAGTTTTTACCTCTAGGGTCGCTAGTGTTACTTTGGAATAATGGCGCGCGTTGTCCTACACCGACGTATTTTCATTATTTATTGATTTATTTATCGAGTTCAAAGCAGCTGTATCTCCACTCCACTATTTCGGTACATATGGGGACACTAGCGCCCTCTAATTTAGTAAGATATTTGTTTAGATGGAGTTCGTGCTTCTTGAGTAGTGTCTTTCCGTATGATTAAAATATCTATGGCCTCCATGATGGCAAATGACAACAATCAACAATGGAATTTTGACATTTCTCAAATCGTACGTCGCCTAACCTTAAAATTTTATAATTATATTAAATCAAAAATAAATAGAGTTGTGATAGTACAATTAACAATGTGATTTTTTATTATTCTTGTACAATATCGTTTATAATAATACTCAATATATATAGTTTAAGTTAAAATGGTTAGTTTAAATAAGTCATTTCTCTATGGAATTTGCTTTGCTTCACTAACATGGGTAATCTCATTATATTTATACTTTCAATTAACGAAAAATGATATTATATCTAATAAAATACCCACGCAACAGTCATGGGTGTATAAAAGTAATTTGATTGAACCGTTACAAAAATACTCCAAGAACAAACTCGCAATGAAAGTACCAAGTAATAATTATGCAAACAATTATAATCTCATTAAAAAACTGCAACCTGTCTTAGCAACTCCTGAAGGATCTGATAAAGTTGAAGAAGGTTAGAAGTAATATTACAGTTTCTGATTATAATGTTTGTATACCTATGTTTATTTCTTACAGAATTAGTACGCTTAGGAATGGTAAATAATATGGCAGATTTACAAATTAAAGAAGAAGGATATAAAATGTATGCATATAATGTACTGATTAGTAATAGATTAAGCTATAACCGTAGTATACCTGATACAAGGAACAAATTGTAAGTAAAGTTAACTTTTTATAACGATATTTGAGTCTTTATTTGCCTTTGTAGATGTCGAGATATTAAATATGATAACGATTTGCCAAATGCTAGCATTATAGTATGCTTTTATAATGAACATTTGAACACATTATTGCGAACAATTTATTCAATATTAAATAGAACTCCCAGTCATCTGCTAGAAGAGATATTACTAATAAATGATCAAAGCGATATACCTAATCTACACGAAGATGTGGATGAATATATCAAAAAGAACTCTCTAACCAAAGTACGGTTGTTTAAACCTGAAACAAGACAAGGTTTAATCAGGGCTAGAATATTTGGTGCTAGAAGAGCCCAAGGCAAGGTACGCATCAATTCCTGTTATTTTTATGGTATCTTCTATCTCATGAATCTTTAGGTTTTAATATTCTTGGATAGCCATGTAGAAGTAAATGTTGGTTGGATAGAGCCGCTACTAAGTCGAATAAAAGAGAAAGAATCAAATGTTGTGATGCCTATCATCGATATTATAAAAGCAGATACTTTTGTGTATTCCTCAAGTCCGTTAGTCAGAGGTGGTTTCAATTGGGGTTTACATTTTAAGTGGGAAAATTTACCGAAAGGTTGGTGGAATTTGTAATTAAAAAAATGGTTCTTAATATGAAATAAAAGTAGATTTTTTTTTCTTTAATTCTAATACTGTCTTAGCTACTTGTGGTGTACCTCAAGGATCCAACCTTGGGTTATTTGCTTTTATTTTATTTATTAATGATATATATCTAACACTAAAATATAATTTAATTTTAATTAAGTTTCCAGTTTATACGATTTATCCATTTGTTCTTTTAAAGGCATGTTTACACTAGGATTTCAGCTTTTTGGTGATGTTCACCATCTAATTCATGTTTGCATTTTGTTTGATTTATTCTATTGTTACTTGTTTTGTTATATATAATTTTGTTTAATTTTTTTTGTCCTCTAAGTGGAATATTTCTTCCGGGCATTACATTTGGATGATTATTTTAGGAACATTAGATAAGAAGGAAGATTTTGTGAAACCTATAAAATCCCCTACAATGGCAGGGGGCTTATTTGCGATAGACAGGGGCTATTTTATCGATACTGGGGAATATGACGCCGGTATGAATATATGGGGGGGCGAAAACTTAGAAATATCTTTTCGTGTAAGGGTATAACTATGCAAAACGTTACAGGGAGTTACTTAATCTCTATTTCAGATATGGATGTGTGGTGGATCAATCGAGATAATACCATGCAGTAGAGTTGGACACATTTTCAGATCAAGAAGGCCGTACGGTTCTCCCGACGGACAAAACACGATGCTCTACAACTCACTCAGAGTTGCCTACGTCTGGATGGACGATTACAAAGAACATTTCCTCAATCAAAACAAAGATGCTAAAGATGTAGATTTCGGTGATATTTCTTTAAGACTCCAGCTGCGTAAAGAACTAAAGTGCCACGATTTCGAATGGTACCTGAAAAATGTTTATCCCGAGCTAACCCTTCCCACTGACGATGAGGAACGTCTCAAGAAAAAGTGGTCCGCAATCGAACAAGACAAATATCAACCCTGGCATTCACGAAAACGTAATTATTTGGCTGAATATCAAATAAAACTCTCCGATACGGATCTCTGTGTTCAGAGTATGAAAGATGTGAAGATAAAGGGTAGCAAGTTGGCACTGAGGCCTTGTAAGAAAACCAAAAGGCAACTTTGGTATGAAAGTGATAAAAACGAGCTCGTGTTGGCACAACTGCTATGTTTGCAGGCTGGAAAATCAGCTCCGATTGTGTATAAATGCCATGAAATGGGAGGGGATCAGGAGTGGAGACACAAAGGAGGGGTATGTTTAAATTTCACTTTATTTTCTTAGAATGTAACATTTTTTTTTTTTTTGCAGAAGAAATCTCCAATATATAACATTGCGGCTGGCACATGTCTAGGCGTTAATAAAAAAGTGGTCAATGCAACTCTAGCAATGAAGTTGTGCAATGATCCAGAACCCAGTTACTTAAACTGGGATTTAGTTGCGTATTAGAAAATAGGATATTTTTAGATCTGAATATTTTAAGACTGAACAATGAATTTAGCATGACAATTTGAACAAATTCTGTTAAAAATTATATAATTTTCTCATTGAAATAAAGTTATTTTTGTAATTTTTATAAGATGTTTTTGATATATTGCAGGTTTGACAAAATATGATTTTTAAAAAAATTAGCAGCATAATTGATATGCTTTGGTCGTTGTAAGCTGATAGAAATGTACATACGTTGTAAAAATATATTATCACTGGACAAATTGTATCAGTAACTTTTAATTAATTATATGGGTGTATAATTTTGTTGCTACTAAGAAAATGTGGTAATTTTGGTTAATGTAACACATTCCTTTCCATAATAAAAAAAAATAAATATTTTTTACCTTATTTTAATTATTCATTGCTACATGGAATACAAGCAGGATAAATAGGTACCTTATTTGTAGGTATCATTAATCACAACAGGCGAATATTACTACTTTGTTAAAACTTTATTTTGAATATTAAAAAAAAATCAGAAATTTCCAGTCGGATCATTAAAATAACTATTTAAATGTGATGTTACATCTACATCTATAGATTTATGCATAGTTTGTTCGTAATTTCGTAAATTGAATAATCCATCCATCGTTATTCAAAATTGGAAGCTTATACCAGGAACCAGTTCTGAAAAATATTTTGGTACAATTAAATACACCTTGTATATTTTTGTGGTCAATTCTATTGTAGAATTTGAATTTCCTTCACTTAGATTAGGTAGGTCAGTTACAATCTAGAGATGTGTAGTTTATAAACAAACCAAGTAGTTCAAATGAACTTCCTCGTCTTAATGCGATGAATTCCATCGATGTATTACGATTGGTCTGTTTAAAAAAATCTAATCTCTTATTGGCTCTACGGAATCCATCACATCGAAATGATGAATAAAAGAACACGGCAGTATATACTATACTTCGAGCATATACTACTGGGGCTTGATTTTTGAAAACAGAGAATTAGTTCATTAGAGAAAATTACGTCATTTTCTCTTGACACGCAGATAATGTGATTTTTGAAATTTTCATGTGGAATATTTTCTCTAGATATCAAGAGAAATAATTCCACAGGGTTTTGTCGGGGGAATTGGCGATTTCTCCGAATAGTTTGAATCTAAATGTCATCTCATNATGGAATACAAGCAGGATAAATAGGTACCTTATTTGTAGGTATCATTAATCACAACAGGCGAATATTACTACTTTGTTAAAACTTTATTTTGAATATTAAAAAAAAGTCAGAAATTTCCAGTCGGATCATTAAAATAACTATTTAAATGTGATGTTACATCTACATCTATAGATTTATGCATAGTTTGTTCGTAATTTCGTAAATTGAATAATCCATCCATCGTTATTCAAAATTGGAAGCTTATACCAGGAACCAGTTCTGAAAAATATTTTGGTACAATTAAATACACCTTGTACATTTTTGTGGTCAATTCTATTGTAGAATTTGAATTTCCTTCACTTAGATTAGGTAGGTCAGTTACAATCTAGGGATGTGTAGTTTATAAACAAACCAAGTAGTTCAAACGAACTTCCTAGTTTTAATGCGATGAATTCCATCGATGTATTACGATTGGTCTGTTTAAAAAAATCTAAACTCTTATTGGCTCTACGGAATCCATCACATCGAAATGATGAATAAAAGAACACGCAGTGTTGCCAGATGGAAATTTCTGTCAACAGTAGGAATGTAGCCAAAAAAACAGATTTCTTTTTTCAACAGGAGATTTTAATAAATATATTTTTTAATAGAGGAACACAAGTACATGCACAAAATATATAAATGAAGGAGTTGGTTTAATAGTTTTCAACTACATCGCTACGTCACGTGATTTGACAACTGTCAGTTGTCAAAATGATAAATCCCAGAATCCCGCTGAAGTAAACGAACTCGCCTTCTATTCTGTTATAATAGGCCTAGTTCATATAAACACGAATTGCGGATTTAAAATTTAAATATGTACATGAACTGGGCTACAGAAAATATAACAGGACTGTGAAAATATTGACAGTGTCGTACTAAAATATTCTTATTCAGGGGAAAATTAGTATAATCAACAGAAGGTTTCATAGAGAAACCAGAAGAATAGACATTTAAACTAAAAACAGGAGATCTCATAGTGAAAACAGTAGAACAGGAGAGTGAGAGTGAAAACAGGAGATCTCCTGTTAAAACAGGAGATCTGGTAACACTGACTGAACACGGCCGTATATACTATACTTCGAGCATATACTACTCAGGGCCCGAGAACTTATACTTGAAAATATGGGGAAACTGGGAACCACGTGACTTGAGATGGATATACAAGTTGGAGAAAGAGTCTATAGATGTCGCCACAAAGGTTTTGTAGAATACCAATTTTGACAATTGCAATTATGAATCATTTCATGTAATTTATGTTGTTCATGTTTATTGTTGGTTAGGTTTGGCGAGTGTTGGTGTGTTTTATTTGTTTTTAGTATAAAAAAAAATATTGTGTGTTTTATTAGACATTTCATTCACTGTATAACATAATAATGTCTGATCATATAATCACATTTTTTTATTAATAATAAAAAAATTTAAAGTTGCATAATAAATCTATATTACAAGAATATTATTCAGATTGGTTTAGTAAAATTATTTACTTGTAATATTTTTTTATTCACTGTGAAAGCTAATACAATATAGAAGGCACTGAAAGCTGCTCAATAATCATTTCCACTCTTTTTTTTTCAAAATATGTACTGAAATTTGAAATTTTTTCAATAAACATTTCAAAAAGTTAGTATCAAAATTATTTCTTATTTTAAGTAGGAAGGCTATTAGAGCTTTTAAAAGTGTCTTTAATGCTTGAGTGATTTTAATGCTTTTTATCAAATGTACTTATTTTCTCATGGTGACAAAAATTATCTACGTGAAAATTATTTTACAAAACCAATTTCTGAGTGATCTGTGTAGGGTGAGATTTGTTATGTAATTTTAAATTTAGCGGCGGCAGAATACCTAAAACAAATATTGGGTAGGTATATAGTTGTAGAGCGTACAACTAGATGGCGCTTGCATCTTTTACCGGCTACAGGTAATTTAACTCACTGTATTACCGATAATTCCTAGAAAAGGAAAGCAATAGAAGTTGGAGAAAGTGTCAACAGTTAGCGCTGTTAATGACCACGAAATCTGTTCAAGTTTCCTATCTATAGTATCATTTATCTAGGATCATAAAGAACACCTAACCTAAAATTCTATCCCCTTCCTACTGACCACAGACTATAATTTCTGACATAGATAGTTTCTGACGTCTCGTCTCGCGAATGCAGCTAAGAGCTCGCCCTCTGGCGGTGACACGTGATACTAGCGAAACAAGGTAAACATTTCTTCTGTGTGTGACATTTCGTTTTGTATTTTATTTAAAACTGTGTTTAGTGTTCGTTTTTTGAACACTGTTATTTTAAAATTAAGAATATAGTGTGAGGAAAACTTCAGCAATTATGGATAGAAAGAACAAACTGTCAAACTATTATTGTTCAGTTCAAGGTTGCTCTTCATGGTCTAAGAAAAATCCAGAATTAAGTTTTCATCAAACCATTGAAGAAATTTTCAAAATATTATTGCCGATAGATAATACTCCNAGATGGAAATTTCTGTCAACAGTAGGAATGTAGCCAAAAAAACAGGAGATTTCTTTTTTCAACAGGAGATTTTAATAAATATATTTTTTAATAGAGGAACACAAGTACATGCACAAAATATAGCAAAATTTATAAATGTAGGAGTTCGTTTAATAGTTTTCAATTACATCGGTAAGTCACGTGATTTGACAACTGTCAGTTGTCAAAATGATAAATCCCGGAATCCCGCTGAAGTAAACGAACTCGCCTTCTATTCTGTTAGGCCCAGTTCATATAATCGCGAATTTTATTTAAAATTTAAATATGTACATGAACTGGGCTACAGAAAATATAACAGGACTGAAAATATTGACAAGTGACGAACACAGTGCCGTTAGAGGACAGTGTCGTACTAAAATATTCTTATTCTGGGCAAAATTAGTATAATCAACAGAAGATTTCATAGAGAAACCAGAAGAATAGACATTGAAACTAAAAACAGGAGATCTCATAGTGAAAACAGTAGAACAGGAGAGTGAGAGTGAAAACAGGAGATCTGGTAACACTGTTTTTTTGTAATGATGGTAGGAGTGGCTTAAAATACATTACGCTAGCGTCATTGCGTTCTAAGGTCACTAAAAGCAAAGGTTCGGAAATTACGGGCATATCCATGGGCATACCCCTTGATAATACAAGCTCCATATGTCTCCGTCCAGGGATGTATTCCGGATATGCAAAAGATGACGCTGCGGTGTCTCTAGTCTCTATATTTAGAGTCGGTGAATTGAGAGAGTACCGCCAACAGTGTTCCCATAAGTTAGATAATGGCCCGAATATTGCGTAAGTTGACAAATTAGAATTGAATACAGTTTAATATGGTTATATATGGTTGCATAGTTTGTGACAGTAATCGGACGCAAGATCTAACCGGTAGTATCTAACTATATGTAATCAAACATACATTTGGACCGAACATGGCGGTAGTCTCACAATTCAGTGACTGTATCTATATTAATGTAATTATAGATTTATTATTACTACTTTTATAACAGCTTTGATTAGTCTTTAACCCTTGGTCAAAAACTATACCTGAATATGGAATAGGTATGGAATAGTATTTTATTCTTGTCATGCGAAGTTGGTGTTTTACTAATTAAAATGGTATATTACCTCCTTATCAGCGTCATACATGCAGGCGTTGAAATGTGAAGATTTTTCGCAAAGATTAGCACCCTCTGAAAAAATTAAGTACGGTATGTCTAGTTTTTCGTGTTAACGTCTCCTTAAATACAAGTAGACTGGCACAATCAAGCTGAAATATTTTTTTAGAGGAGGGACATTACTACGAACGCCTGGCCCTCCGATTTTTATACTTACTGAAATTTTTCAGAAGTACATAGTGGGAATCTTTTTGTAGAAAAAAATAATACCATATTATTATTTTATATCCTTAAAACAGTTTAGTATAAAATTTTAGTAAAATTAGTTATTTTTCTTCACACTGATAAACTTAAAAAAAAAGCTACGTAGAATATTTTAGATGCTATGATATAAAAAACGGAACTCCGTAGAACTTTTATACCCCCTTAAAATAGTTGTGTATCAAATTTGAAGAAATAAATATTTATTTGTTATTACTTGAAAATCTCATTAATAAAAAAACTAACATATTATTACTTTTTTAATTATTTGGTAGTTCTCATATTTAATTTTTTATCAGTACCTACAACACCTTTCAGACATCATCGAATTAAATTCCTTTTCATATTAGCATATTGCTCCAATCAGCTGTTTATGATTTTATGACAAATGATTTCTTATGCTCAGTATACAACAGTCCAAAAATCATTTTTTTTTTGTCGGCGCTTAAATATATAACCCAGTAATATTTTGATGGGCACAAACCATAATAGCATTAACTTTTCGATTATAAAATCCCTAAAACATAGTTTCGCTTCCGTCTGTCTACTTGTCTTGAAGAGGGTGTTAACACAAAAAACAAGACGCATTGTAAGTACGTAAGATAGAATTTTCTTATGACAAAAATTATAAACCATCTATAAATATTCATACCATTTATATTTTTGCATTTCCTAAGGGCGGCGAGTACGATGTCCTTAACGCCTTCATGAATGTTTTCTTCGATCCAATCATATTGTATAACACCATCTTTGTCCATCTAACAGTAAAGAATATCATTTTATGTAATTATCAGAAAGGCGGACAATTTGTGACTTTAACCTTGAACATAGATATGTCATTCATAAACCTAGATACATTACCCATGACGCAGTGGCGTGTCGGGTATGCATCGGAAATTTACGTGATAATTCACGAAAATTCCACGGTACATACATTTTTAGGCGTTATAAAATATTTAGAAAATCAGAAATTGTATACTACATATTTATTAAATAAAGTTCGGTTAAAAATAGTGTCGTTCTTTTAATTGGAAATTAGGAGTCAATGTAACGAATAGCCTCAGGCGACGCACATGATAGAATAGTCCAACTCACGCTCCATTCATAACAGGGCTGCAGTTTGAATTCTGACCAATAGGAATTCGATAAACGCAACCGATGTCGACGGATGGACTAGAGATGGGCGCGAGTGTCATTTCATTTCTTTAGAACTAAATTAACTTAATTATTTTCTCGTTATTTAACCTGTTCACATGATTTATGGATTTTAAATAAAGGGTACAAATCTTCGCGAGGATAATACGATATATTTGCTATACATAATAATTATATTTTGCATAGTTTATACACAATACATTTTTGAACGGTACACATCTCTACCAAAATTTGACCTATTCTTCGGGTTAAAGTCACACATTGTCCGCTCTCTAGTAATTATGTATATTCACAGAATAATAATATCGAAAATAAAATTTGAGGCAAATATTCATAACAAGTTTTAAAAAAATGCAAAATATTGTGGAACATATAGCTAAGGTGTACGTTCCAAAGTTAACAGGACTTTTAAAAAAAATATTTCCCTTCCCAGTGAATTCAGCGATTTGCGCGGTCTAAAATCATATCGAATGAATGTTTTAGATCATCGACCGGGATGTTGTTCAGGATGTCGATACAAGTTTTTTGCATGGCTTCTAAATCCATAAAATGCTCCTTTCATCGGCAAATGCATTTCTTCGAAAAGTCGCATGGTGCCAAATCAGGCGAATACAGCGAGTGGTTGACAGTTAAAATACGACTTTCAGACCAGGCAAGTTAGATAATAAATCAGCAATTCTTTTCTGATGAACCGATCGAGTTGCGGTTTTCGACATTGTCTTCGGAAAAATATCAGGAAAAAAGTCTATATATTACACTTTGGGGCTGGATCGAAACTGCATTGCATAAAGTGCATCTTGGAGTGCATCAATTTTTCCGAATTTTCTAAAAATGGTAAAAATTGACTAGAAGTTGTAGAAATTATGTTTTCGGGGTCGGAGATTCCGAATCTGACCCTGAAAAATATGCCCGAAGGCCCTGGGGCTCTCCAGTGGGGCAAGGGGGAGCCTTCTGTAAAACATCGAGTAGCTGAGTAATTGCCTTCTAAATCCCCACTCGGGGGTTTTTGGGGTCAGGGATTTCGATTCTGACAGTGAAACGTATGTCCAACGCCCCTGGGGCCCCCCAGGGGGCAAGGGGGGCCTTCTGTAAAACACCGAATAGCTGAGTAATTGCCTTCTAAATTTCCACTCGGGGGTTTTTG